>NC_060078.1:74705000-74950000 GCF_922984935.1 Meles meles | reverse complement strand
CCCAGACTCACAAGGCTCCCTGACTCATTGATGCTATGGTGGTCCCATCCTTTTCTATTCAAAGTACATCACGGGTATTTCTAGAAACATGGTGCCTACTTACTACAAATTCCTGGATGCTGCTTCGGTCTTCCTTCATGACTCTTTATATTTTAGCTTTCCATTGAATTATACTATATATTATAAAATATGAAAAAATACAAGTAAATAAACAGCTCAAACACACTCCTGTAATCAGCACCAAGAACAAAAAACAAGATAACGAGCCTCCCGGAAATTCCCCTCATGCTCTCATCCCATCACTACCCACCCTCCAAGGGTAGCCATGATCTCGACTACAAACAACTTGGATTAGTTTCATTGTCTTTATACTTTATATAAGTGGAATCGTATACTACCTTTGGGGATCTGGCATCTTTTACTCTATGTTTGTGAGATTTAACCAAATGTTGTGCATAGTTGTATATCACTCAGTGTCACTGGGGTGTAGTTGTCCTTTATGGAAATGTACCTCCACTTACTTGTTTTCATTTCAGAGCATTTACAAGTGACAACCTTGAAGCTTGGCATCCCCACGTAGATGAGTCTGTAGGATACCTGGGGGCTTGGCCATCATGATACAGAGGTTTTTGCTAGCCTGGGTAGCTCAAGGTATGTGTTGTGGCCTGACGAGATGGACAAATTTCCTTGACACTTGAAGAATGACAGCATATTATTTCATCAACACGAGTTCTCCTGATGTGTCTCTAAGAATGACAATGCAGTGTCTTGAGTAATCTTGGCTCTTACACAGAACTTCTCTGCCTCTTTGATGAAGCCCCTGGAGCAAGCATAATGATTCATAAAGGACACTGACTTCCATTGTGATGCCTAGGAGGAAACACGGATGCCCTAGGAACTTACCTGTGCTACCTCGTTTACCCTCACAAAACCCTGTGCTTCTTTTCATTCATTTACTGTCTGCTCTTGACTGTCTACTATGTTAACTACTTAGCCCCTGCACTCAGAGCTCACTGCTGGATGGTTGAGACACGGGATAGATAGGCCATCTCAATAAATGTGGACAAGTGCTGTGGGAGGTATGAGCAAAGACAATCTAGGTATTTAGGGTCAGAAAAGGATTCTGGGTAGAAAGGACATTATTCTTCCCATTCCCCATTGTCATTTGTGGCTAAGATAAATTAAGTGGCATATCCAAAGCCACAGATCTAAGAA
The DNA here is from genome assembly GCF_922984935.1 of Meles meles. Lineage (NCBI taxonomy): Eukaryota > Metazoa > Chordata > Mammalia > Carnivora > Mustelidae > Meles > Meles meles. The sequence goes on along the minus strand of NC_060078.1, from coordinate 74,948,785 downwards.
GTCTGGAGCAGGAAATAAAACCCAGGTCACCCTACCCCCAAGTGGTCACTGCTTACCCTTTCCATGTGTGCCACCAAATTCGTGGTGAGTCCTCTTCTTCCAGCTCATCCCAGTCTATTGACTGAGTCCAGGAATGCGACACAAAGGAGGAAAAGAAGGGAAGGAAACAAAACTGTGAGGAGTGGAGGAAGCCAAATGAGAGACTGAAGAAGGGATGGACCCCTAGGCTTTATAAACTCCTTCCCTTCTCGTTAGAAAATCAGAAAGAGGCTGAGAATCTTAAAAGCCTATTATTGGAGCTGCTGTTCCACATGACATTTCAGATGAAACTGCATGAGCAATGATGGTAAATTCCTCTCTGATGTTTAGAATTGGATCTAGAAGAAGGGAAGGACTAGGCTTTGAATTAGATCAGGCTACATGTGTGTACTCTTCATTGTTTTTATTGTCTGGCTTCAGGAATAACAGTGCTCATCAGAAAAATGTCAAGAAATAATTTGATGTAGAGTCACCCAGATCCTCTCTCCCTCATATATATACATACATATATATGTGTGTGTATATATATATATATATACACACACACACACACACACACACATGCACACACACACACATATATATATATGTATGTATATATGTATGCATGATACTCATAGATGTGTGTATATAATATGATGGTCAATAAAGCAGAAAACCTGCCCTATATATATCTCAAACCATGGCTTCTGAATCACAGAAAGCATGAAGCTGCTAGTGGTCTCAACCTCCACAGGTGATGTCATGGAGATGATAATCTCCAAATTACCTCTAATCCTGTAATGGCTTCCAAACCACGTATTATGCCACACGTGACAACCCAATTACTAATACCACCATTTTCATGTATGCAAAGGACAGCTTGCTTTTCGGTCCTGTGATTACATGAATGCACAGCTACAAATTCACTACCAGTTTCTGTGCATTCTTACTCCTTCCCAAAGAAAATCATAAACAAACAGCCATAGTGAAAGTCAAGTGTCATCCAAGCGAATTTGTCAAACCGTGAGGCAAATGTGTCTCTAAGGCCCTGGCTGTTCTCTGAACTAGGAAAACTCATCATGGTTCTTCATTTAGTAAAGAGACAAATAAGAACCCATAGGCATTGAAATCCCAAAGCACAAAACTAGAGAAGTATAGACTTTCTATGCCAAGTTTCCCCAACTCTAATAACTGGAACAAAAAACGATGGGGGGAAATCTACAATTTATGTCACTTTCAGAACACGGACTGTGTAGTTATTCTTTGATGGGCCTTACAGATCAGCTAGTTTAGCCAAAACCCAGAGAAGAGAGGTCTTACATGTAACCAGGCAGAGCTCAACCTCAACCCATGTCTCCGGACTTATAGCATCACCCAGGAGGCTGCCAAAACAGACTGAGAACCAATGACCAGGTTTTGAAAAGGAAGGAAAGGAAAAGATCCTCTCCTCCAAATCCTCTACCCCATGAGCATCAGAATCATTCTCAATTTTGCCTGTTCAAATTAAGACTCAATGAATGCTCCAACATACTCCTCCTTTAGGCTTCATAATTTTTCAACCACTTCAACCACTTCAGTTCTGATCTTTATTTTGTCTCACTTTTTATGGCTTCTCCATGAATCTTCTGCTTTGTCACCCCAGGTAGGGCTGACCACTCCTTCTCCTGTGCCCCAGCTCCATGCCAAATATAGCACCCCCCACATATTGCACATTAAGGATACGCCTATCTTTGCTGAAGATGGTCAGTTCTCCAAGACCAGGGACCGTCTTCCACTTGCCTTTATAATCACACAATCCCTGGCATATGTCAATAAACTCAATAAATATTTGTTGAATGAAAGAATGGTTGAATGAAGAAGGAGTAGATAGAGAGATAGATAGGCAGGTAGATAGACAAAGGACCTAGCCTCACATTCCATTTATATGTCCTGGCCTGATTAAAATTCAAGTGGGAACAATTGCCTTTTCATCACCATCTAGACTAGAACCTTCTTCTTCTGAAAAGAATGTTGTGAGCTTGCTGTAGGGTACAGGACCATAACCACTCTAGATTTCCATGTGCTCTTCTCCCTTAGAAAAAATATGGCAGCCCTCTTGCTGCATGGAGGGCCCGTGTTCTTTGCATAGTGGATGTGTAAAAATAGATTTAAACTAGAGATGGATGGCCCCAGATGGATGTGGTTGGGATGTGGAAGAACATCTTGAACTATTTTTCAAACATTTCAGTTTCGGCAAAAACCAAAACATGTTTTGCCAATCACTTTCCCTTAATTTTAAAACCCATGGATTTCAAAGGAAATTTAATCTGAATGTTTCTCCTTCATTTACCTCATCTCTTCAAAATGTTCTCCTGAAAAAGTGAACTGATGTCCTAGAAGTTTAAAGGACCTTTTAAAGTTTGTTGGTTTCTTTTAAACGTCGAGCCACTTCACAATTTGAGAGGGAATCAAAAAGCCCCAAATCTTAGAATAAAAGAAAAAGAAATAGTGCAAGTTGATTTAAGTTTGGATCTAGGAAGTGGGCTCCAGTTTTCCCACGCTGAAACAAAGGAAAAAGGGTTAAAATAAAAAATTAAAGGAAATACAATTGTTTAAAAGGTGGATAAAATCTACATAATTCATGTACATAATTCATAAAATCTACATAATTCATTGTTTCACTCTGGTTTATTTGTCATAGAGTCCAAGTGTACATTGTCAGTATCTCCTTAATTGTACTTACGAAGACCATGCACATGACCATTGCAGAGAAATCATGATGATGATTCAAAGGGAAGGAAGTGGCAGAATTGTAGGCACACAACTCCCTCTAAGCTCCTTAAAATAGGCCAGTTACACCCCTCCCCCGCCCATTACTCCATAACCAGGTCACTAGTGGCACTTGGATGGGATTTTTGTCAACAATCTGCCTCTGATGTTTTCACACAGGGGTGGACACGCCCTACAGACATTACCTGATCTCCTTTTATTCCACTAGATCCTTTCCCTTTGTAAGTTACAAGCCAGGAACAGGTTGGACCCCTGGGTCATGTGTCTAATTCATTGGAGTCACTAGGGGAAATTTAGTGCACAGCAGAAATCCAGTCAACACCCTTGTTCTCAATGGTTAATATACTGTTTGACACCACCGTGGCCAGCAGAAGAATTAGTCCATCTATCCCAGACCACCCACACTACTAATAGCTAATAACTAACACATGGGGAGACCATGGCTAATGATATCCCTGGGTTCAGTGGTTCATTGTGTTTTTCTTTCTTTCTTTCTTTCCTTTTTTTGTTTTGCTCTCTTTATCAGCATTCACTCATTCAATTAATAATCATTGAGTGCCCATTGAATGCCAAGTGCTTTGGTGGGCATTTTGGAGGAGACACAAAGATGAGGGTACTGCTATCAAGAACACACAGGCTCATAGGATCAACTGTCACATTGATTCTTTCATTCATGTACCACTGTGGTCAATAAAATACGTACTAAGGAGAGTACATTTTAAGTCAGACAGAGAAACCCAAATGGGGAGGCCCACTGTGTCTCCCAAAGGAGTTTCTTACTTACTTAGCCTCCCAGAACCAATCAACATTGAAATATTCATGCACAGAGAAGTCCTTAGCAGCAGATACGTTACAGAGATGTATTTAAGGGCAAATGAAAAACTGGAGGAAATTCTTGAATACTTTCTGAAAGACCATGGGAGTGCTGGGAATATAAAAAAAGACTAATAAGGAAAAACATGAATCATAGACTCCTAAAAAAGTTGACTGAGAATACCTCCAAATGAGAACTGATAATAGAATTCCCCCATCAATCAAAGCGTCTGTCTTTAGACCAGGAATCTTTGACTTCTAAGAGCTTGCCAGTCCTAGTCCTGCCACATTAACTTGCCTCCCAAACAAAGATTCCAAGAACCACACGTTTTTAATTATACAAAGTAAAGGTTGATGAATGATTCATACAACTAATCTAAACTTGGGCCAGGTTAAAATAATACTGTGTAATAACTTATATTTATATAGCTCATAAGAGCACTTTTCTTCAGAGCTAAAAGTAGTTTTCAGATACTATCTCGTCTCTTCTCATAACATCCTTGTGAAACAGACATGGTGAGAGTATCCTCACTTTCCTTCCATGGACAGGGCAACAAAAGGCCAGAAAATCTCAGACCCAAGTCCAAGATCACACAGGATGGCAGACAAAAACCCAGGACCATACCTGCACTTGGGAGCAAAGTCATCTCAAAGCTCTGGAAAAGAGGGACAGCAACACTGACAAAGCAGGCTTCTTTCATGATGGCAGGTGATCACATTAATGTGGAGGCTGAGATATTGTTAGCTCTAGGCAACAAGGTTCTCTTTGTCTTGGTGGTTGGGAGGGGTATTAGAAGTACTTAGGGATTTGGGGTACTAAAGACAAGAAATTCTGAGTCAAACCCATAGCTCCAAGACTCTTCCTGTCAACTAGGAAGTGAAGACGGTGGGAATCAGCATGGCCGTTGCAGTGGAAAGCAGTGCCTGACTTTGTGTCCTTCTAGTCTACCATGCTCTGTACCTCTGTTCTGGGGCTTTCTCTGAAGTCCTGGAGGAAAGGTGTCTTGCTCACTCAGGCAGTCTGCAAGTTCCTGCGTACTAGCTGCCCCCTGAGTGGAGTTGTGTGTGGATGTCTGAGCTCCTCATCCCTCAGCCCGTAAGGAAGGTCCCTAGTGCTTCCCAGAATCTCCTGATGATTAAGCTCTAGGCACCTCCCATGTTCACCACGTAGATAACACACACTTGAGAGCTACCTTCCCAGCCCTGTCTCATTTCCCAATAGACAATTTGCCCAGAAACCTTGCAGCAGGGTCTGCTTCTGGGGGAATTCAAGCTGTGACAATGATTCTAACAAGTTTAATGTCCTGGTGACTCACCCTTGAGCCACATCCATGGACCAAGCCTCCATTAACAGCCATGTGAGTCCCTCTTTCAGGCTCTAGGTTTTCCCCAGGCTCCCTATACATCATGGAAGAAGAGGATGTTGTTCAGTCTGGGACTGAACTTGAGCAAAGAGGAATAAAAGTAGAGGTGTGCTTTGGAAACCCCCAAATCATCTCAGACTCTGTTTTTTTGTTTGTTTGTTTGTTTAGCTGTGTGTGTGTGTGTGTGTGGACTGAATCAGGAAGTTAGAAATGGGTATACTTTTGGAATCCATATTTTCATTCTTTAATGTAGTTTATTTTTTTTTAAAGATTTTATTTATTTATTTCACAGAGAGAGATCACAAGTAGATAGAGAGGCAGGCAGAGACAGAGAGAGAGAGGGAAGCAGGCTCCCTGCTGAGCAGAGAGCCCGATGCGGGACTCGATCCCAGGACCTTGAGATCATGACCTGAGCCGAAGGCAGCGGCTTAACCCACTGAGCCACCCAGGCACCCTTTAATGTAGTTTAGATGAGTTTCTTCTTCCACCTAGTATATGGGCAATGGCCCATGTGAGATACCGTAATATCTGAAATTCCTGACCAAGGAATGTTGGCCACGTGTGATATACTTGCATGCAGAAGTCAGTTGATGAGTATAATTGCCCTCTAGTGGCTTAGTAGTTATTTGCAGAATGTAAATTCATTCATTCGTTTGTTCATTTATTCATTCACTCCATCAGTCAGTCAAGTAATAATCGTGCTCTTCCTTGTTTTGTTCCAGACATAGTGCTAAGAGGAAATAAACAGCCACTGTCCTTGGCCTCATAGAGCCTACAGTTTTGTGAGGGAAATAGACAGGAAAGCAAATTAAAACTAATAATCAAATAATTGAAAATAGTAGTCAGACCTACCAGGGAAAGCGATGAGATGCCGTGAGTGAAAAGCAGATCATATCTCATTTTGAAGTGCAGTGAGAACCAGAGAAAGTCTCTCTACAGAGTGGTATTTCAGCTGAAATCTGAAGGGTGAATAGTCAGGCAAAGTGTGGGGAAGGGCAATCCTGGCAGAGGGAACAGCATATGCCAAGGTCCTGAGGAGGCAAAGAACTTGAAACATATTTTCACATGAAGTATAGCCTAGTGATTAAAATCATGTAGTATAGATTCTGGCAGGCTGGGTCCCCAAAGTGCTGCCTTTGTTATTAACTCTGTGACCCTGGGCAAGAAACATAACTTCTCTGTGCCTCTTCTGTAATGGGGGGGAGGGAGGTTTCCAGTCATAGTAAGTGTCTTGCTAAGCCAGGCATTCTGTGAGCAAGTGGGCTGATTAGGCCTAGAACTGACCAAGTCTTAGGAGACCACTTCCAACATGCTGCGTCATTTAAGACTCCATGTTCTTTGGATCCTCACTCCACAGTGTGGTCTGATGATCTACATCACCCGGAAGCCTATTAGAAATGCCAAACCTCCAGGTCCCACCATAGTCCTTCTGAATCAGAACCTGCAATTAACAAGATGTGAGTCCTGCGCATTCTAGTTTGATAAGTGCTACTTTAGAGGTCTTGAATGCCAAGGATCCTCAAGGTCAAAATATCAACAACATGTCCTTGTAGAAAGTGCTACCAGGTGACAGCTCTATCCTATTTTGACTTCAACACTGTCACTTTGGAACCTAAGACCTAAAGAAGAAAAGATTCCCCTCCTCTCGCACAGGGATTGGAAGGTGGGGACAGGAACTTCCCAATGTTCAAATTGGATTGTCCAGTTCTCAAGGGCGAAGTAGGAATGCAAGGAGAGAGAGAAAGGAAAAGGAATATAACTTTTCTTCTTTTATAACCCCCAGTGTTAACCCCATCTCTCTCTAAAAGTGTCTTTCTAAAGAGTGTCTGATGGGCCTCCCTTCCCTCATGTTTGGTCACCACTAAAATAAAAGTTCTCCAACTCTCATCCATCTGAAACTCGTGATTGACATCACCATATTGAAATGTAATCATATGCTTGATTATGTCGCCATGAAACATAAATGATATTTGTCAGAAAAGGAACCAAGCTAAAAAGTATAACTTTATTTTTTTTTAAGTAATCAGATTTTTTTTAACCTGTGTTTTATAAATAATCCATGACTCTGGGATACTTCTAATATTATTTACAACACAGAGGACAAAACACGAAGATTTATAAGCTGCTAATATTATCTGAATATCAAGCAAGTATTTTTAGCACCACTTCCCTCCTAAATGTACAATTTAGATTTTGTCACATTTGTAATTACTTTGAACATTTCACACACACAGCACAAAAGATTCCGATGTGACATTTCCTTTGATAAACTATTATGTTCATTGTGAATTCTAAATCAAATCTTGTTACCAAATAATACTACACATTAGAGGTTTCCATAGTTTATTTGCAAAATAAATAAATAAGCACACAATAATCTCAAACGAAAACAAATCAAGGATGCATTCCTAATACATTTGCATTATGTTTGATCATTTTTGTGATAAGATTTAGGTACCATTACCAGTGAGAATTGGTTGAAAAATAATTCATCAGTTGGACAGGCCAGTCTCTCCTTTAGTCTCTTAAAACACGTGTTTTAAATAACACCCACTCGATGATGGGTCTCTACCTGTGTTTAAAGGGCACTCACGGGGAGTGATTGACGGATTACTGTGAGGAACTCTTGGGAAAAGATCCCTCCAACTCACCAGGAAATAAATCCATGTCACCAGAGCAGAAGTAACGGGGGGTTCCAAATTGTTTAAATGTTGAACATACTTGACACATTTCTCCCCTGACCTCAGGCTGGAGTCTTCTGGGGCACTCCAAAGGATGTGTGCCCAGGGAGGGGGAGTGGGAATTCATCTGTTCATTGGAAAATGTGCATCGTTACTATTCAGTGGAGGGGATTGAAGAAAAAGGTGGGAACTCGATTAAAACCCAAGACTTAATCTACACCGTATTTTAAGAAACCTTAAAAAAAGAAAGACACACAGAGACGTTAAGAAACTCCCCCCAAAGTCACACCATTCCCATTCACAGGATTACTTTTCTGTTTATTCCTGTAGAGTAGTAGCTGTTTTACTGGTCTGCGGTTTCATGTGCCTGTATCTCCTTAAGGAACGATGCGTGTCTCATTCATCTTTGTTCTTTTCACATCTGGCTCTGAGCACTCAGTGGATGTTTGTTGAACGAGCGGATAAATGGGCAGATGGAAAGGACGGATGAACAGGAGGAGGAAGGATGGCTAGACTCTGTGCTCTCTCTCCAATTAGACTTGAACAGTGGTAGAGCAGAGGTGAGAGGAAATTAAGTCAGATATTATTACAGATTGCTCCTTTCCAATTTCATGTAGCAGAAAGCCAAATCAAACTAGCCAGAGCAAAACAAATATATAAGTATATAAATATATATTTATACATTCATTATTACTTATATTATTAATCTATATGAAAATATAAACATATATTAAATATATTATATATATCAGGTAATTGTGAAGACCAAGGAGCGAGGAGTATTTCTGCTTCAGGTAGTGCTGGATCAAGGTGTTAGAATAACATCCTTGGGGGTTTGGTTGTTCATTCTTGCTTTCTTGCCTCTGTTTCCCTCCACACTGGCTTCAGGTTTATATAGGCAGCTTCAGGTTTACATAGTCTTTGCAGCACTTACTCTCAACATGAGAAAGACCATCTTGTTTTTGGTTCCTCTCTCCTTCCATACCCTATCTCCACTACTTGCTTCCATCCCAGACACACACACAGATATACCCAGATCCTTTAGAGATATGTTATGCTCTTTGGAGAAGAATGTGTTATCTCCATTTTAGAGAAATAACAGTTTCATGGCAATTGAAGTACAGAAAGCCTAAGTAACCTGCCTAAGGTCACACAGCTATTTCCTGATAGAGTTGAAAGACAAACCTGGAAGGATCTATAAACAAAGCCATAGATCTTTACCTTTCTGCTTGGCTGCTGAACTCATTTCCTCAGCTGCTAAAAGAAAAAAAAGAAGAGGAGGAGGAAGAAGGAGGAAGAGGAGGAGGAGAAGGAGAAGGAGAAGAAGAGGATAATGACAGTACCGACTTCTAGAGTTACTGGGGGATTTTATGAATGAATGTAATCGTGCCTAGCACACAGTAAGCACTCAGTAAGTGCCAGGAGTTCTTACGCTCTCAAGTCTCCTGGGCCAGGGAATGGGGAGGGCTAGAGGAGAAGACAGGAAACCAAGACTTAATTAATCAAGTGTTCTAGTTAGTAGGGTTCTGGCTCATTGATATTAGACTACATTGAGTTGACGAATGTCAAACATTCCTCCGTAAGGCTTAATTCGGCACGTGTTTAAGGGAGCTCTCGGCGTTTATGATTTTTTTACCCAGAGACAAAGCCTCTGTGAGCAGGCTCCCCTAATTGGAGCTGCCTTTTCTAGCCAGTTGCAGTGGAGACTGACCCTGCTGCTGAGTGTAATTTTAATTCTGTTTTGGAAATCGTATGAGTTCCATGCAATAAAATTCCAAATGTTTCATTTCGTAGTTAAAAAAACATATACCAGAAAATAAATATGTAGGCTTCTTAGGGGAAACTTCAGACACCAAAGAATGTAAGCATTTGAACTTGGGGCAAATGTTAGGATCTCAAACCGAGATTCCTCCTACAGGCACCACACTTTCTTTCTTCAACTCGGAGAAACAAGCCTGTAGGATCTACACTTGGCCTTTCTGTCTGGCAAGAAACTTACTCTCCAGCCGACCATACAATACCCGGGCAAACAGCACAGTCACAACTAAAGCAAACACCCCCCACCCCACCTCCACCTCCGTTTCTCCTTCCAAGAGAATGTATTCCTAATGTCACTTCTATAAATGATAGATTAATTCTTGAGATGGAGACATAGGGGTCCCTAGCAAGGCAAGGATTACTAAAAACTTTGGGGCATCCTTTTAAAGAGGGACACAAGCTGTTAACTGACATTAACATGTATTAGCGAAAAGGCCAAAGTAGGTGTCTTGCTTTGCCAATTCAGCACAAAGGAGAGGATTCAAGCATTATGATAACAGGGCCATTCATGTTGCTATAGGCTATAGTTGTGCGTTCACACTTCCATAATAAACCTATTTTCAGGGGCTTATAATTCAACCGTAAAAATCTGCTCCATGCTCAAACTTGGCAGAACAAAATCTCAGACTCTGAGCATAGAATCCCTCCCTTCCTTAAAATATTTTTTAAAGATGTGTTTTGGATGGGTTTAAATTTACAAAGTGCCAAAAATATCAGGGATTTGAATAGCTATTTTTCTTCAGTTGATACCGAGAGACAACTAATCCGTCCCTGTGCAAAGGAGGCTCTGGCTTTTTTGATCAGTTTTGCCTGAAAGGTTGTCAAGTTGGAAAGAAGTTAAACACCAATCTGAAATGAATTAGAGAGCATTAGACAATAATTAAACTGAAATTAGGGCATCATTTATTCATCAAGTCACCACTAAGAAAAGAATCCAATCCTCCTAGATACCTTTAAAATATTTAGATATCTTAAACACCTTTGCAAGGAGGGAGAGAATGATGGGAATGTTTCTGCTCACCGGGGTTTGCTGATGACAGTGACTGAATTTTAAATGCCTCTGAGCCCTGGGGGCGGGGGGGGTGGGGGGGGGGGAGCGGAGGATGAAGCTGCGCTCCAAAAGCTGTCTTCCTCTGGTGTTGACAAGTGGAAGTGATGACTGATCTCAGGCAAACTCCTGTCTCCATAAGACGTCCTCAGTCCCAGAATCCCCAGGGTTTTGTGGGGGCGAAACCAGCAGGTGAGCCGACATATTGCTCTAGCATCCTTTTGTGAAGCTCACTGCCATGGACAACTGGGGCTCGTCCCACTGGGGTGCTCTGAGGGGAATCATGCAGAATGTACCTGAGACTTGTCTCCGCAGAGGAGGGAAGGCTGGGCCGTCCAGCCATTCAGAGCACTAACTTCCACACACCAGCAGACTTCTAGGGCTTTCTAGAAAACCTTGAGGCAGAAAAGGTACACAATGGCCCCGGAAGTGGAACACTGCCTGCTCGCTTGGGAACCGTCCCCCTCAGCTACAGCTCAAGTCAGAGGTGGTCCAAGGACAGGTGAGGAGGGTGACCAACGTGGTCTGCTAGAGACCCAAGGCCATGCTCCAGGACCACAGACTCTTCTGGAACTACTTTCTAGCCAAAGGAGTCTACTTTTTTGTGAGTTGGGGCCACCATTGAATTTCTGGGACCAAAGTTGGTACCAGTGGATGTGGGTGGGGAGGAGGGTCCTCATCTCTATCCCCACCCCCCGCCATAACATGCAACCTCTAATCTAAATGAATAACTGAAAGATACTAATGACTCTTGATGGGGGAGAAAATCGAATTTCCTCTGGCCCATACGCTTCCCTCAGACCTGCCCCAATCTCTCCATGGGGCTCGACTGCTTCAGTCTTGGTTCCCCCGGGCCTCAGGCTGCCACCAGAGCTCTCACTGACCCCTGTCAAGGTTGCTCTGTCCCCTGATCTGCACACTCATCTCTCAGCTCAGTCACCTCCTCCTTGAAGTCTTCCTGACATTCCCCTTTTGGAAGAACTGACCTCCCCAACTAGACTCTAGTTAGCACCATTGGACCCTTCCTTGCACATCCCTGTCCTTGCAACTGCTGCTGTACCAGACCAGAAGCACCCTGAAGGCACAAACTAGGTATTTTTCACTCTTTCTACCAGTTACCACCTTTCTGGACACTCCATGCAAACGCGTGAATCAGCAAATACGTGAATGTGTCTTTTTCAAACCGACTCTGGTCAGTGTGTATCAGCCAGTCTTCTCTGGGGCCTTCTAGAAACTGTGGACTCTCAATACCCAGAGGCTTTGCTTATTTTTTCAGAGCGTCACTGAGACCTGAGGAAGCCCTGCAGTGTTTACCAGCCCCTTCTGTATTCAGATGGAGAAACCGAGGCTCAAGCATGAGACATGACTTGCTTTCAGGCTGCAGCCCGTGAAGGAGTGGGGCTGTTCCCTGTTAATCACTGTACCCTCTTCCCTTCCCCCAAATAATGATGCTTCATCCCCTAGGAACTCAGGAGCAGAGAAGACTAAGTCAGCTGGGACCCGCTACTCTGTGGTTCCTGGACCAGCAAGCAGGGGCCTCAGCCTGGGGCTGGTTAGACGTGCAAAGTCTCCAGCCACAACTGAAGGTGTGGACAAGGAGTCGGAATCTGCATTTTACAAGCAGGCCAGGGGCTGTGTGTGCACATAAAGTCTGAGAAGCCCAGAGCAAATCTGCAGAGACTCCCAAGCATTGACCCTGGCCCCGGGTGATTCCCATCACCTACAAGGCTTTAAAAAATATGGATGCGTGAGTCCCACCCCAGCAGGTGCAGTCAGCAGTTAGGAACGGTTTTCAAGCTCTCCCAGGGGACTTGAATGTGCAGCAAAGTTAGGGAACCCCTGGTCTGACCATCACATCCGCCAGCCTCTGCCTGAATCATGCCAGTGGCAGAAACCTCACCACCGCTGTGAACAGCCTAATCCATCTTTGGACCCTTAGTAGCTGGAAGGATAGAAAAGTCTTCCTTGGAGGTAATCTAACCACCCAGGATTCCCTGCCTGACTTCGTGGTCACTCCCCTTGGTCTGCGGTCACGCAGAGAAACTTGGTCATGAAGGGAGTACCGGGGTGTGCGCATCTGGTTGGTTCTCTACTCACACGATCTGCTTTGCAAGTGTCCTCTTAGACGTGCCTGTTCTCTCTGGTTGGAATTACTATTGTTTTCTAGAAACAGCTTTTTCTAACTCCTCTGTATCCGGAGGAGCGCTGTTCTGTAGGAATGAACTGGAATAATGGTGGTGGAGGCGTTTTGTCTTTGCCCCTAAATTTAGTGCCGGTGATGGTTTCTTTGCTTTCAGAAAACTATTTAAAGTAGATGGATTTCCTAAGAGAATCTTTAAATACTTTTGTGTAGAACCTTAAATCTTTTCATTATGTCACTTTGCTTCCCTGGTGCCATTAATCATTAATATGATTATAGCTTTATGACTTATCTTGAAAGTAACTCAAAGAAAAGCTTATATCCTGGAAAATACATACAGTGAGATTCAGTTGGAAGTGGAGGTGGGTAAAAATAACTCCCTGGCGCGCTCTCTCTCTCTCTCTTTCTCTTTCTCTCTCTCTCTCTCTCTGGTCCTTTCTTTGTTGCTTTCTTCGTTGGGTGGTTTGCTGGCTGTCTTTCCAGCCTATTTGTCACTCCAACCGCTGAATTGTGTGCACTTCCAGCCGTGTGAACTTAGAAAGAGGAGCCGGGCCCTTCTGGTGAGCTGAGAAGTTCCCTCAGATGATTAACAGATGAGCTCTAGAAAGTGTAGCATTTCAAAGCTGCCCAAACGTTGTGGAATATTTTACATTTCGGTGGATTCATCTGTTCAACAGCCATTGTTCGCCTGGTGTGCGCCCCTTCGGGACATGTGCTTTTGGTTTGGTCTTTATTGGGTTTGTTCTTTATTTCCACCCTTGCCTTTACACAGGCACATAGGAAATCATGACTGAAATCGGATTCAGAAAGTGGTGTCTGGTGGGAGTCGAAACAAATATTCCTTTTCTTCTGAGGAAGACACCAGTCCACAAACAGGTTGGGATGATGGACCCTCTCTCTGGGCTCTCAAGAGGTGTGAGAGCAGGGTTCCTAGTTAAAAAGACCTTCTTCCATGCTGCTCTACAAGGGTTCAGAAGGCTCCCGGAAGTTTAAACTTCGGTAATATCCACGGGATTGTGAGAAGAACTAAGCTGGTAGGTTCTTTACTCAGTCCTACATTCAGGGGAAACGTTCCCTATTTCGTCTCCCCAACTCAAAATGTTTTAGGCCATGTGGAAACCTGAGTCTCTAAACACACTCACTGGTACTGAGGTAGGCATTTGTTTTAGTGGCTTCCGTAGAAAAGTCCCGCGCGTGCTCTCAACAAATACGGCAGCCGAGGGAAACTGCAGGAAGGTCTGCTGGGAACAAGGAGGTTATGGAGGACAGGGTGAGCGGAATCCCTGATTATAGTTACAGCAGGAGGAATTAACTCAAATGAATAGCCTAAATATCAGTGTGTGTATGAGAGAGAGAGAGAGAGAGAGATTTGGGGGGGGGGGGATAGAGAGGCTATAGATCAATAAGAAATATTAACCTTTTTTCTTTTAAATTTTCATGAGTACTGATAACAATCCCTCAATTCAATTAATATCCTATATTGACGGACTCCCTTGCCGAAGATGAGAAGTTCAGAAAGCTAAAACCCATGCTGACCCTCAAGACCCACTTAGACACACTCCACACACATACAGAATATGTAGTTGGCTGCTCATCAGCTTGTCTGTAAACGTCCCTTTTCCCATTTTTCATGAGCACACCTGCCTGTCATGCTGGGTTGGGGTGTAGGTGCTGTGGATTCCAAAGACAGAGAGAAGGTGGGCAGAGAGAGGCATTTAACATGAAACTATGAGGGTTTTCATCAAATACAATGTAGTGCTTGGAATTCTCTCTATTTATGATGCCAATCCCCATCTTAGCACCATCCCCAAACAAGCAAAGACCTTACTGAGTTATAATATACTCCCAGAAAACCCACTGAGCCTTAGTGTACGATGATGATGTTTTACACAGCTGTACGCCCATGTGGCCATCACTCAGGTTAAGACACAAAACATTTTCTGCCCAATCCGTACCTTCATGCTTCTTCTTGGTCACTTTTCCTCCCAGAGGCAAAACACTACTGTGACATTGACCACAACTATCTACCACTGTCAGCTGGCTTTGAAATGACAGGAAGAAATAAATAAATTAATAAATAATAATAAGAGTAATAGAAACTGTTTATTGATCATTTACTATGTGCAAGTACTGCCCCAAGTACTTGGCCATCATGGTTGATCTTCATAGCAACCCTCTAAGGAAAGTATTTTCCCCATTTCATAGATGAGGACATTTCAGCTTAGAAAAATTATGTGATTTACTCAAGGCCGCCCAACTCATAGGAGGTAGAGCCAAGATTTGAACATGGGTTTATATCTCCAAAGCTTTAGTCCCAAACCACTGTGCTGTGTTATCAAGAAGTATCATTCTAGGAGCTCCTGGATAGCTCAGTTGGTTAAGTGTCTGATTTTTGATTTCAGCTCAGGTCATGACCTCTGGGTCATGAGATGGAGCCCCATACCGGGCTCCACTTCTGCTTGAGATTCTCTCTGTCCCTCCCTCTCTGCTTCTTCCCTTCTAAATAAGTGTCTAAAGAAGAAGAAGAAGAAGAAGAAGAAGAAGGAGAAGGAGAAGGAGAAGGAGAAGGAGAAGGAGAAGGAGAAGGAGAAGGAGAAGGAGAATCATCATCCTGGCTGGAGCTCAGAAGGGTACAGGATAATATTTTATGAAGCCACAGGTCTGAAAGTAAATGCTACTCTTAAATTCTAGGTCAGATATGGATTAGGCTGACCCCTATGAAATTATTAATATATTATTGATTATCATTATATTACTGGTTTTGATCTATAAAAATGATAATTTCATATGGTTTAATCTCATTCCTTCATGGACACCAAATTTTACCAAAATACATAACTAACCTCCTCTAAAACCATAATTAACTTGAATTATTGCTATTCATTCCTTTATTTATTTGTTTAACAAATATCTATGTGACTCCCTCCTCTGGATCAAGCAGTGTGAGAGGCACTGGGACCACAGAAGCAAACTATTTAAAATAGTTTATAATCTAGCATATCCACTTTTTATAGACAGGTCAAGTGGGGAGAAAACCTACCTCCATGAATTAGAAATATTTTCTGAAACAAAATCCTTCTCAAGCCCAAGGCTCTCTTGATTTTGATAATGGTCAGCAGCCTCAGCTGACAGAGATTGGGCCTGGGATGCTTACTGTTTTGTACTCGTAAGGTTAGAAAAGTGGTTAATATATTCTCTAAAGATTTGTCACCAAAGTTTTTCAACAAAAATACCCCATATGGTGAACCTTCTGTTTCTCTAGGGTTTTGTTAAATAGTATAAACAGTAACTCAATATTTTTTCAAAAGGTGTCTGAGTTCTTGATTCGAAGCAATTGGATATGTTGTTTTGCATATCATTTACATGTGGTTAATATAATACCCAAATTCATGAAACTCTCTTTTCCCCACCCACCACACATCTTGTACTCATTGCTCTTCCTGATTCTAGTGTTCTCACTCAGCTTGAGAAGAGCAAATGAATGAATGAGGATTCTTTCAGGAGCATCCAGCTAAGGCTATAGTAGTTTTGCTAGTTGATGGAATGATTGTTTTTACTAAGTTTTGTTTTTAAGGACAATTTTGTGTTCACAGCAAAATCAAGTGGAAAGTGTAGAGAGGTCCTGCAGACACCACCGCCCAGTCACGCATATCATCCCTGAGGGAGTTTTTTATTTTTAAGATGTTGGGTCAGGAAAAAAAAATATGAAAGGAAGTATTGAAAATGGAGTTATTTGGATCAAGATCCCAATAAATCCATACCATAGGAAAAATGTAAGATCACTCTGACTTATTTTATGGAACCAGAAAAAAACCCCAAATCTTATAAAATGGTACTAAAAGAGAAAACTATAGACCCAGTTCCCTGTGGTTACATATACAAATTGAATCCAGCGATACATTTTCAAATGAATGCATCGTGACTAAGTCGGGTTCATTCCAGGAACGGAAAGATGATCTAGTATTGGGAAAGCTAACTAAGTATATAGGAGAGAAATAAAGGAAAAAAATAGGATTACATTAGCTTTTGATAAAATTAACAGCCATTCTGAACAGCAAAAAATTTTAGTAAAATAGAAATAATTTATCAACAAAAAATTTTAGTAAAATAGAAATAATTTATCCCAGACTTACAGAAACCATTAGAAGGGGCAAAATACTGAAATCACTCACACAAATAAACAAACCAGGATGTTTATTATCCTCATTATCATTTGAAATGACTTCAGAAGTTTAGCTATTGTAATAAGACAGGAAAATAAAACAGTTCTTATAAATAATGACAATGAAGAGATAAAGCTGTCTTTATGTATACTTGATATGAGTGTATATATAGAAGACACAAGAGATTCTACTAAGAAATGTTTCAAATTAATAAGATAATTTGGGGAGCCTGGGCGGCTCAGTTGGTTAAGCACCTGACTCTTGATTTCGATTCAGGTCATGATCTCAGGGTGGTGGGATCAAGCCCCAGGTTGGGCTCCAGGTTCAGCAGGGGGTCTGCTTGGGATTCTCTCTCTCCTCTCCCTCCATCTCTCCTTACCATGTCCTCTCTCTCTCAAAAGTAAATAAAGTAAATCCTTAAAAAAATAATAAGATAATTTGCTGTTACTGGATGTAAGATACATCTACAAATATGAATAACTTTAAATTTAGTAAGCAGGGCACCTGGGTGGCTCGGTAAGTTAAGTGTCTGGCGTTTTATCTCAGCTCAGTTCTTGCTCTCAGGGTCATGAGTTCAAACCCTGCCTTGGGCTCCACACTGGACATGGAGACTACTTAAAAAAAGAAAAATACTGAGCAATAACTTTAAGAAAAATAAATTTTTCTTAGTCTCAAAGTATTTTGCCTGAGACATTTATTAATTACAAAGGCAAAGAAGTAACTTTATAGTAGAGAAACCAAGCAGAAATCAGGTTAATATAGTAATCAGGGTAAACGTCACCAGATATAAGACATATGAAATCCCCCCTCCTTTTTCTAAAAAGAACTGTTTTGATGCTTTGAGCTTTTTCTTATTTTCCTTTAAGTAGGCTCCGCACTGAATCTGAGACTTAAACTAATAACCCTGACATCAAGAGTCGCGTGCTGTGCTGACTGAGTCAGTCAGGTGCCTCATCATAGAGAAAGGCTATCAGATACTGAGGAGGATACATAGCCTCATTTTCCTTGTAATCCCACCAAACTATAAAACCTCAGTCCAATCATGAGAAAATGATGTAAAAATGTAAAACCTCAGTCCAATCATGAGGAAATACCAAACAAACCCAAACTGAGTAACATTTGACAAGATAATTATCAATAATTTTCACCAAAGTCAGAGTCATGAGAGAGGAGGACAGAACAAAGCTACAGAAAGCAGGAGATTAAGAAGAAACAACCGTGGAAGGCAACACCGCTTCCTGGATAGGATTGGAAGGGAGATAGGGCCCTAATGAAAAACAAACAAACAAATAAACAAAAAACTGGTTAGATTCAACCAACATCTTTAGTGAATGGTATCAAACCCATATTAAATTCCTGGTTCTACTAATCCTTCTACAGCTGCCTAAGATGTTGGCATTGGGGGAAGCTGGGGGACAGATACACAGAAACTATTTTTGCAACTTTTCTCAAAGTCTAAAATCAGTTCAAAATTTGAAAGTTGACAGGATCAAGACCGACAGCTTTCCTCTCTACTGGCTTTCTTAGTTTGGTTCTCTGATGTGTATCTAGAGAGGAGAATTTGAAGGCAAGGATTTTATTTGAGAGGCGTCTTAGCCAGCATGGCCGCCATAATGAAGCCCCCCCCCAGACTGGAGGCTTGAACACCAGAGATGTGTTTCTCATGGTTCTGGAGGCTGGAAAGTCTCAGTTCAAGATACTGACTGATGTTTTTCCTGGTGAGAACTCTCTTCTGGCTTGTAGATGGTCACCTTCTGGCCATGTCCTCACATGATGGGCAGGCCGAAAGGGAGAGGGCTGGCTCTTTGGTACCTTCCTGGAAGGGCATAAAACTATCAGATCAGAGTCTCACCCTGATGACTTCATTTAACCTTCCTTACCTCCATAAAGGCGGTATCTCTGAACACAACCCCGTTGGGGGATTAGGCTTTCAACATAGAAATTCCAGACGAGGGGAGTGGCATGAGCACAGAAGCTCTGTGAGCTCTTGAATGGGGTTTCCAGCAAAGATGGCGCAGGCAGGAAAGGCAAACCCAGACCCAGAATACATTTCAGTCCCAGTAATGACAAACTGTCACCTCCTCCAAGGGGAAAGGGACCCAATAGAATTAACTTATCACCAAATGGCAAGTTTTTCTTCCCCAAGGGGTCCAATAGAATTAATTCGTCACCAGATGGCATGTTGTCTTCCCCACCATCCTGAGGGCTCAGCGTCAGTTTCTGAAGCTGACCGATCAAGCATTCAGCACTAGGACTGGCTGCGTCAGCCATGGTGTTCTGCCAACACGAGAGCGGCCAGGGCAGGGGCCCTACTGTCCTCCTTGTTGTCCTCTGCTGTGGGTCCGTTCTGCTGGGCACTGATGTAGTCACTGTGTGCTTACTCCCTTGGGTCGTTCCACATGCTACCCTCCCAGGTCTCTTCGCTTCTGATCTTCTCTTCTTCGCAGATATATCCCCAACCAGCCAGGCCAGTCACCACTTCCCAGGAGCCTGTGTTTGTCCTTATGTCAGGTCACTTCTCCCTCCCCAGCAAATGGGCTGCAGGTGAACCCTTGACAGCTATGCCCACTGGGAAAGCTTCCCCTGCTGCTGTCTTCAAGGTCACCTGAAACCTCTACCTGAGAAGGGTTGGGCAGACACACTCGTTGCTAGCTTGCTGTGACCCATCCAGCTGACCCATCTGTGAGCCCTGGACCTGGGTGTTTCCTTTTCCACCAGTCGGCCAGAGGGAATGTCCCATGTGGCCGTAGAAGGGAAGTAGGGACGAGGTGAGGTAGCTGGGGAGTTCACGTTTCAGTGTCTCCTAGAGAATGTGAACTCCTGGCACTTCTAGAAGGATGTCAACCTGGGAGAACTTAAGCAGGAAGGCTGTAAGGTTGTGGGTCAACACCACAGTGACTGCTGCACTAGCGAAAACCATTTATAAAATAGAAATTTAAAAAAAAGAAATGAAAAAAAATCCTATTCACCATATTAACCAGGAGTAAATTTAATAATAAAGACATAGAGCCTAGATAAAGAAAATGCTAACATCTTATTGAGGACTTAAAATAAGACACTCCCCCTCAAATGGAGAAACACAGAATGTTCCTGATATAAGAAAGCTTAAGAGCATAAAGACATCACTCCTCAAACTAACTTAAAAATGAAAACGTCATTCAATCATGCAGCCCAGTGCTTTTCCTTGCAGGGTAGGGGGCCCTGAGAATGCCTAAAACTATTTTAAAGGTTGTGCATAGTAATAACGATCTGAGAATGACCGAGAGAAGTTTGAAAGAGGAAACTATTTTGAGGAGTTCCCTTACAAAATAATGAAACTCATTATACTATACTACATAACATATATAAAGAGAAAGAGAGAGAGAGAGCATCATAATCTAAACAATATGCCGGAGAAATGAAAGAATAGATCAAGAGCAAAACAGAGAACCAGAAATAGATGCGAACATAACACATGTAAAGGGACACTTGGACTCAGTGCGAAGAGGATAGTTTATACACCAAACAATCCAGGGATAACTGGTTGGCTATGGGAGTGGAAGCGAATACTAGAACTCAGACTTCGCATCATAAACAAAAATAAATTCCAGATGAAATGCTCAAAGACGATAAGTTTGGAGAAAGTTTAATACTTTCCACCTGAGAAGCAGTGCCCTGAGTTCTATGCTCGGAGAGGAGGGTAAAAGAGCCTCATTGCTATGAGCTTGGAAAGGCCACCATTCCTTTCTTGGCCAACTCCAGTGATTGGAATGGTGATGCGAACAGGTACTGGGTCCCAAAGCCCTTTTCCAGAATGAGACTCTTTCCTTCCTGCACAATGCACCATTTTCATGCCAGTTTCACCACAGCGAAGCTTTCTATGACTCTGAAAGTCACCTAGCATTTCCATATCTCAATTTCCTTACTTGTAAAAGATTGCAAAGATTCAATGAGACAAGGTAACACACTTAAAAGGGTTCCTGGCACACAGCGAGCCCCCAACAAATGTTAGCTGTTATGATTTTTATTATTATTATTATCATTAATAGGGTCCTTGTTTTCCTCTGTCAAGGTATCAAGTAAAACCAACCAGTCATTACCAGAAAACATCCTTTCCGAACATTCTAGACATCAACTGCTTCTCATCTAATCATTAATGCACAGGCGTGGGGCCCGATAGAAACAGCTGAAGCAGTGGGTCATGACCGCATCCGTTTCCAGTAGCACCTGCTTTCCTGTACTTATTACAGTTATTATTCTGCTTAGCTCCGTGACTTTAACACATGGCTATTTATTTTCCTTTAAAATTTTTTTCAAAGGCTGTTATCTCGCTCTTTGTGAAAATCCAACCTAACCAGGTCTACTTGTAGCCTATCATTTGCTAATGTATTTTTTTTTTCTGTTCAAGAATTTTTCTCTGCTAACTTTGAGAGCTAAGAAAGCGCCCCTAGCTTGACCCTATCAAGCTAGACTCGTTCCTATATCATACTGTTCTCTTTTAATTAGACTCCCCACCAGTTTTCCCAGTTCCAGGATGACAGTCCTCAGGGATCCATGAGATCCGAAAAAGATTTTCCATAAAGTAATCTTAGAGAAGCAGAAGTCCTGAAACACGTCTGCATTTGCCCTATAACTCCAGAGCTTGCCCTAACAGGAGACCAGTGCTGTGCATCCCAGACTTCGTCTGGTCAAATCTGAGTTGTCCCTTCCTCAGTTGTTGGTGGTGACTCCCATTCTTACACTTGAGATGGTATCTCTTTGGTCTTTTAAACAGATAATGGGCTTTCAGCAGAGGAAGCGAACGTTTTTGTTTTTTTTTTAAAGATTTTTTATTTATTTTTTTGACACACACACACAGAGAAATCACAAGTAGGCAGAGAGGCAGGCAGAGAGAGAGAGAGGGTAGCAGGCTCCCTGCTGAGCTGAGAGCCCGACGCGGGCTCGATCCCAGGACCCTGAGATCATGACCCGAGCCAAAGGCAGAGGCTTAACCCACTGCGCCACCCAGGCGCCCCAGAAGCAAACGTTTATTAAACACCTACTTGTGTGACCAGGCACAATGCTCAGCTCCTTACGTGGGTACAGAGCATTAGCTAAGTGTTTGAACTGCTTCGATGGTTTTCAAATAACTTCATATTTTAAAATAGTTTAGGATTTGCAAGAAGTTGCAAGGAAGAGTTCAGAGTTCCCACGCACTCCCCCCACCCCCCCACCAGCTTCCCCCGATGATAAAATCATACATAACCATAGCACATGGTCATGGCCAGGAAAGTGACATTGGTATAATATATGAACCCAGGCACCGTCGTCACATCTCACTGCATTTCATGTCACCAATTTGCTTGCATTTCAATCTGGTTCCTCATTAGTCATGAGCAACTTTGGGAGGAACCCAAACCATCTCTCTGCTTTGGCTCACTTATCCATAAAATGGAGACGACAATCGGACCTCCATCACAGGGTTACAGGGAGAATTTGCTAACATTAGCTATCATTATTCATGAATCCTTACAACAACGCTCTGAGGTAGACAGTCTGGGAGAGACTGTGTGCAAACCGGGCTGCCATGCCTTCCCTTCCTTTGAGACTTCGGATTTCTTCCCATCGAGGGCCGCAGGCCACTCCCCACCCATTGGGGGGTTTTGCTTTGTGAATGAGCATCACTTTGGCCAACAGAACACAGCAGACGTGGCTAAGTACCAGTTTTGAGCCCATGTCTCAAAAGGCCTGTGTTCTGTCTTTCTCCGAGTACAGCTTCCTCCAAATGGACAAGCCCAGGAAGATCACCTCTACCACCCCAGCGGCCAAGCCCCAGAGGCAGAGCTGCCTCACCAACTGTAGACATATATGGGGCCCACCAGAAACCAGCAGGGCCCTGCCTAAATGCCCATCTCCTGGTGAGCCAAAGAAATGGTTGTTGCGGACCACCGAATCATCAGGACCTGTTATGCAGCCACAGGTCACCAACACAGTGGGTACCAGGCAGATACTGATGACGGTCATTACACGTGGTGAGAATTAACGAGATAATGCATGTAATGCATTTAGCATGTGGCGCCTGAGGAATCCTCCAGACATGTTACCTGTTACTCTCCGCCCCCTTACCGTCCTATTTCACAGATGAGAAAAGTGACGTTCGAAACCATTTAGGAGGTTTGCCAGTGAACACGTGAGCCTGTTTTCCAACACGGGTCTGGTTCCCAAGCTGTGCACTTTTCCCTCTAGGAAAATGTCTCTATTTCCTCCGTCCTCGTGTTGTCGGGATACGTAATGCCGCACTAATTCACCAGAACTGAAATAGTGATACATAGCAAACGGTTCTCACTCTTCCCCCTTTCCCCGTGAATCTGTGACAGGCGTTAAAATTAAAAGTTGATAACATGAAAAAAAAGCTAACAGTATGAATGTTGACATAGACGCACATATATACACACACAAAGAAAAATGTTTGACATTTTCGATTATCCATTTAAAATGAAAAGACTCAAATTAGCATTGTGAAGGAAATCCCAAGTTTATTTCAAATCTTTGTCTATTAAAATACTCTAATAGCAACCGATTTACATCCCAAGGGTAGGAACGAGTGCCCCAGGAATTCTCCGCTGCCCTCACCTTTGGAACATTCTGGAATGCTGGGCAGAAGTCAGTTTAACATTGCTGAGGAAAAACAAAAAGCCAAAGGGAATAAAATCTCAGTAACTGCTAGTCCTACAACAGCATCATATATGTTTTTTCAGGTGAGGGCCACGGGCTGAGCCCATGCACCGATGTGTGCAAGTACAACGTACCAATGTAAACAGAGAGACAGAACTACGTCAAAGTCCATGAGAGAGAAAAAGATGAGAATATTCTACACTGGTGTGTCCCTTTACCAAGAAGCCAGACATAGTGTGAGTGGAATGTGTAGGGAAAGGACACAGATGACCTGTCGGTTTTTATATTGTCACAGACCAAGTGGAATCACGGCTAGAATGTAAATGTACAACGTTGTGTTCATCTTCTTTTGATAAGCTAATAGCGTAACCATGTTTATGGCCACTCTATAAGTCATCACTCCCACTCCCAGAGGAGTGACAGATGTGCCTCTCAGCACTCCACATATCCTTGTATCCCAGAGAAGAAACTGGAAGACAAAAAGTCAGTTTCACACATGGCTGCGGCAGGGGGGTCCTTCAGCCTCAGTGCGAATTAATGGAATTCTTCCCCACAATGAAAGAGGATGTCAGGCCTCAGGGCAGAGACAGCTGGTAGGTCACCCAGTGTTTACCTTTCCCCTTTCATACTAATAAAACCTCGATTTGGTTGGGGTGAGCCCTATGCCAAAATGAAAAACAAACAAACAAACAAATGTACTTCCCAACCTTCCCTGCACGTGAGTGGCCATGTGACAAAGTTTGTGAGGGTGGTGTGTAGGCTGCTGAAGTTCTTAGGTGAGGCTTTTGTCACTTTGCTTTCCTCTTCTTTCTTCCTGGAATGCAGCTGTGATGGTTGGAGCTACAGCAGCCAGTTTGCAATTATTTCGTATCTCAGTGTCTTCAATCTCAGTCCAAGCTCACTCACCCTATAGCTGAGTAATGAATGGAACTTTCCTGTGGCTCAACTTCTCATATGTAAACTCAGGATAATAAGCAGTATCTAGTCATAAATGGAATTGTCCACATAAATGACCTTGCAGAATGATTGGATGTAGTGAACATTTTGTCAAAGATAGGTGCATTTTTGTAATACTGCATTTTTGTAATAGCAGTAGTAGGTACAATGTTTTTTGGAACAATTATCACAATAAAGAGATTTGAGGGCCAGACTAGGAAATAATGTTGGTGTGAGGAATTTGGCTTTGATCCCACGAAAAGGACATAGGACATATTGAATAAATTTTAGCAGGAGAGCGACATGATAACATCTGAGTTATAGGAAAACTCTGGAGAGATTCAAGAACTATGCTAGAGATGGAATTAACTCCCTTTGATACCAACTATTATATTCAGAGGCAAAGGGTATTAAATGGGGGTAGTACTACTATTTGTTCAGAAATTCACTTGTCCTTAGTAATACAAAAGAAAGGGGTTGAGAGAACCTTGAGTAGGGTTCCTGATGTTTCCTTGCAGGGTGTTTTGGGTCTGCTCTGCAACTCCCCAGAGCAGAATTTTCCTGCACTGTCAGTATAAGCTCAGGAATGAATGAATTTTTTAAAAAAATAGTTGGTGCTAAGTTACCTCAAGATTCAAAAACATCTTCAAATTCCAAGTGTAGAAACCGCCATTGCTTTCGAAACCCCACTAGTTGAATTCGTACAATTATTGAAAGAAAGTATTATTTGGAAGTCATCTTATGAAGTGTGTCATGTGTCCTTTGCTATAGAAATGTTCTACGTAAAGACCGTAAGACATCAATAGTCAAACTGACGTAAACTACCTAAATACCTAATTTAGGCTACACAAAAACTGCTATCCAGCAGGCATCTTTTTTTTTTTAACTTATTTTGATATTGCTCATTTGATATTGTCTGTAAAATCGAGTACCGTGCACCAGACCTCCTCTAAACCCTGATCCATATGCTTTTCAAAATGTCCTTAAGCAGGCAGATATCATCGGTGTGATAAAATAACTCCCAGAGTGCTCTTGCTAAATATCTCCTCATCATATCCTTAAAACAATCCTCTGAATTAGGAGGCTAGTACGACCCCATGTAAAGGTAAGAACACTGAGGTGTCCAGAAAGTCAAGTGCCTAAGATCACAGATACAGTAAGGGAAAGATAAAATAAAATAGGGAAGTGTATTGTAAAGCTTAAGGTAGAACTAAAGGGATGGGAGAAAATCCCATCCGATGTGAGTCAGAGAGAGGTGAGAAGAACCCAAGTCCATGCCCCTAAGGCTGGTTGTGGGCATTCAGCCCGGCAGGGTGTCCTGTCCCAGGCGCTGGGGGGTGTCAGTGCCTCGTCAGGAGGTGCTCAGGCCCAGCCCCCATGGTCCAGTGAAGAAAAGTTGAAGTCCTTATGGTAGTACCAGATTTTGGCTACATAAGTTTCCTGTCCTCCTCACTCTGCCTCTCTGGCTTCCAACACAGCATGAGTCTCTCCCAAATTCAGGCCTCCTCGTTTACCACATAATGGCCAACAGAACCACAAAACATCTATGGAAGCCAGGAGAGGGACTGAGGTTTCACCAGGGGGGTGCCCGCGGCTGCTTCAGGAGTGAGGATCCCAGGCAGCTCTGGAGCTGGATCCTTGCCATGTCCTTGACACTGCTCCCAGCTTGACCTTGAGAAGGTAGTATCTCCTCCCTAGGAAATCAGGGCTGGCGACCCTCAGCTGGTGCTAGGAGAGGCAGGGGCTCTCTGCTAGGTGCTTTCATCCTTAACAAAAAGGGCTGTGGGCCTTACTACTCAAAGTGTGGTCCGCGGACCAGCAGCAACCGCATCACCAAGGAGGCGGTTAGACGTGAAGAATCTTGGGCCCCAATCCAGACCTACTGAACAGCGCCTGCATTCATTTTAACGAGATCCCCAGGGGTGATGTGCACACAGGAAACTTTGAGGAACTCTGTAGTACAAGACGATTTACAAACATGAAAGCAGTTCGAACTTTTTAAACAATTCTGATGTCAAAGCAGACCAATTAAATCAGAATTCCAAAGCTCCCCGGGGTGCTTTTCAGAGGCAGCCCCCGTCAAGGGCCACCGCTCAGTGTGCCCCACCCTTCTTTCCTAAGTGAATCTACACTGACCGCTTCTCAATACTGACTGGCAAACGGATAACCATTTCATGGCAAAGAACACACAAATCTTCCATTAACAGAGGAAAATAGGGGGCACCTGGGTGGCACTGTTAAGTGCCTGCCTTCGGCTCAGGTCACGATCCCAGGGTCTTGGGATCGAGTCCTGCATTGGGCTCCCTGCTCAGCTGGGCACCTGCTCCTCTCTCTTACTCTCCCTCTGTGTTCCCTCTCTCTCACTGCCTCTTAAATGAATAAAATTTTTTAAAATATTTTATTTATCATTTGACAGAGAGAGAGATCACAAGCAGGCAGAGAGGCAGGCAGAGAGAGAGGGGGAAGCAGGCTTCCCGCCGAGCAGAGAGCCCGATGCGGGGCTGGATCCCAGGACCCTGAGATCATGACCTGAGCCGAAGGCTGTGGCTTAACCCACTGAGCCACCCAGGTGCCCCAATAAATAAAATCGTTAAGTAAATAAATAAATAAAAGAGGAAAATAAAGGCAACAGAAGGAGCTTTTCATAGGCAAAACCTCATTTCATTGAAAAGATTGGCTTTTATTCTAACATTTTGTCTTGACTATTATCATTCTGTCATTTTTAAAAATGTACTTTTTTAAAATAAAATATTAGAAAATATAAACATGGTCCATTACACACTAGAAAGCAACTAACCTTCTGGTACCTTGAAGTTTTTTTTTAAATCCAAAAGTCTAAGAATCAGAAGTCTAGAAAACTGATTTAAATATTTCAGTGGACACACTCACCACCTCTCACTCCCTACTTCCTTAAATTAAAGCCCAAATCGCCTCACTCAGTAGAATACTACATCATGAGTCAGAACTCAGGAAATGATTCCAGCCATGGAAATACACCTCTTGGTAAAAGGCACACAGGCATCAAGTCAGGCTAAATAATGGAGGGTGTCCGTTACGTAACATGTTGAAATTTTTTGAACAAATGGCAATGTTAAGATTAATGACTCAAGGGGCGCCTGGGTGGCTCAGTGGGTTAAAGCCTCTGCCTTCAGCTCAGGTCATGATCTCAGGGTCCTGGGATTGAGCCCCGCATCGGGCTCTCTGCTCAGCAGGGAGCCTGCTTCCTCCTCTCTCTCTCTCTGCCTGCCTCTCTGCCTACTTGTGATCTGTCTGTCAAATAAATAAATAAAATCTTTAAAAAAAATAAAATCTTTAAAAAAATCAGTGACTCAAACTGGTCATCTACAGAGGATTTTCTTGGAAATGCACTGGACCAGTGGCTCTCAAATTTTAGCATGCCTCAGAATCATCTGGAAGGTGTGTTAAAATCTGGGTTACTGGTTTCACCCCTGGAGTATTTGATTCAGTAGATCTGGAGTGGACCCTGAGAAATTTGCACTTTTAAGGCGTTTTCAGGTCAAGTTGTTTGCCCAGGGAACCACACTTTGAGAACTACTGTCTAGCTAGAGAAAAATTGCTAGAGAAAATGTGAGCCGCAAAGATTAAAAAATTAATGATATATTAGTTATATATTAATATATATTAATTATTACATATAGTTACTATATAGTTTTGTATAGCTAAACTAAAATATATATAAACTAAACATACATATATGTTTATGTAGTCTATACAGCGAGAATGTCATTTGAAGGTGACGATTTGTAGTGATCTTAGAAAATGACTTTTTAAAAGCAGCATCATATGAGCTGAGAATTCCTCCCGGCGGAGGGCGGGATGGAGGAGGGTGGGGGAATCTCTGATGTCCGAGCCCGGTGAATTATTCCAGAGGCAGGGGTCTCGTTCCGGGCCTGAACTTCACGTCCCACCGTATCTCCCCGCACGTCCCTCCCATTCTCCATTTGGACCTCTGATTTATGGAACAAGTCTAATAAGATGCAATCTTCCCAAAGGTTGGCTCCCTTCCCATCCCTCTGTCCAGCGCTGACAACAGACCCACTAAATTTAGCACAAGTGGAAAAAACCCCACGCAGTCCCTCTCCGGCGCACACCTGCAACCCACCGGACAGCCCGCCAGCCTCCAAATGGTTCTCAGAAAAATTAGGCTATCTTTCATTAGCTATCTATCATGCGGCCTCCACCAGGCTGCAGGAGATGAGGGCCATTTAATTAGGCCCTGCACCACTCTCTGGTGTGAAAAGGCTCTCCGACGCTTTGATTCCCCACTGCTACGCAGCAGGAAGTTGTTGGCGATAATTGACATAGGATTTCCTTGTTAACCAGCAGCAGACATGCCGGATTAAAGCGACAGAGATCTCGAGAAGAAAGTGAAAGAGATAAGAAGCTCGGGAAGACTTCTGCTTATTTGGCACTTGAGGACCGGGAGGAAACGGCAATCAGCCACTCGAGTGGCGACTCCCAGAGTGGAAGGGCGTCCCCTTATCAGACCCATTTCAGCTTGGCTGATCAAAGATTGACTCCCCGTAAAATCACATAGGCCTGGGGTTTGTTAGTTTATTAAGCGGCAGGTTTTAGGAATTATCACAGGTTTAAAGATGGATTGCAGTTTATGTGAAGGGGAGAGGATTATCGGGTTTTCATCTTAACAATTATAAAATATCACAGCTGAAAGCTTGCTTGCAAATGACATAATTTTCCACTCCCGACTAAACAGGTCATTGTGAGGCTGCATGTAAGCGTTCTCCACGAGGGAGGAAATGCAGGCAAATTAACTCCGGGGAGAGACGGGGATGAGGCGCCTCCAGACGCCTTGTTCCACTTGGGAAGCTGGTGCGATCCCACTTTGCCCTGTGCGGTTCCATAGGTAATTATATTTAATTTCTTACTGGGGCCGTTTAGGTCGGCTTGCATTCAAAGAGAGGGACAAGGGATGCAGCCCACTGAGATGGATCTTAAAAAGCCGTCGTGATAAATGACACCGAAATAGATCCGCATGAGCTGAGTGAAATGAAATGTCTACTTTGGAGTAGAGACAATTATTGTATATCACTTAATAACTTAACCTTACAAGAGCACATGTGGCATTAATAAAGGGCCAGGAGCTGCAGAAAGCATGTTAGGGGACTTCCTTTTGACAACTCTATACAAGTCGGGGAAGAGCGCAGTGAGACAGGTCCGCCCGCCTGCCCGCCTGTGTACTTGACCATGGATCCGTGCTTCCGATAAAATACCTGATTGCAAGGGCTTGCATCCTGGCTGGTTTTGAAAAACAACATTTACGGTGTTTGGGGAGGGGGAGGTTGTTTTCATCACCAAAGAAATCTGTGTGGAAGGAGAAATTTTAGGAAATGCGACAAAATATCAAGAATGAGTGAGAATGATCTGCTCCCCTTCCTCCCCCCACACACCGATTGGTAAGCACTGGTAAAGCACTACAGGCTTTGTTGTGACCTAGACACCAGTGTGTAATGTCTCGTACAACCTGGCTCGCTGCTGCTGTTGTTTTTTTTTTTAATGCGTAATTTACTTAGCTATAAGCCATGAATATTTTCCTATATTTAGCAAGTGTTATTTGAAGGTGTGGTTTTGGATTGGGGTACTATGCGTGATGATACCATTGATTCAGATAATCCGTCAAAGTTGGACATTTATGTTGCCGTCGGTTTTTTGCTATTATTAACAAAGCTGAGATGACCAGCCTTGAACATAAATCTTTGCATGTTTTACTGCTTCCTTCGAAGACTTACAAGTAGAATCTCGGGCTTAAAGAGCAAGGACATTTTTAAGGACACAGCTACCTACTCTGGTTTGCCGATGTTCAAACCAGTTCGAAAATAATTTGCCCGGTGCTGACATTAGAAATATTTTGTGTCCTCCATCCTGGACTGAGGGCAGATGACAGCAACTATGTTATGGAAAGAAGACCCATCATTCTGCATCATTTGGGTTCTTGCATTCTGATCTGACCTTGTGCTATGAAGCTCTGTGACAGACTATGACAATAAACAGAGACTCAAGAATCAAGTTAATGGGGCCACACTCTGAAGATAATCATGTCAACATGAACGACTTAAATACGGAACACATCTTTTATCCAAGAAGTTCAAGTTCCTCTAAGAGCCCCAATTCATTATCATTCACAAGTGCAAACGGAATTGGTTGAAAAAAACAACAAAAACAAAAACCTTGAAAGAAAATTGAAAGGGAGGCAGGCAGCTGATTCTGGACCAAGCTTTTTTAACAAAATGCCCCTCAGTGCCTGATCTAGTAGAGAGAAGAGGCTTTTTTCTTTCCTTTTTAATTTTTATTTATTTATTTTTTTTAATTTGCTGCAACAAGGCTGGGGCCAGTCAGCCATCAAGAGTTTGAGGCTATTTTGAAAAACAAGAAAACAAACTTCATCTTTGCTTTCTATGTCCTTAACACGAGTCTCTTTCAAGTGGGATTTCGACTGTGAGAGTCTAGTCGTTTCTCAGCTGAAGGATGTTTTAATGCACAGATAGTCTGATAGTCTGGGACATTCTATTATTCCTGAATGAAAGTGGTCTGGATAGGCACAAGTTTAAGCTACCATAGGATTGTTCTCCATAATTTATTCATGAAGAAGGTGCAAAAAACATGCTCTTCGCTGACCTGTAGCTTTGGAAAACAGATGCATCTGTTAAAAAGATACTCTTCTCTCTCTCTCTCTCTCTCTATATATATATATATATATCCATGAAAGATAATCTTTTCTATGTATTGTCTCTCAAAAGGATACTCTCGATTGACCTACAGTTCTTAAAATATATATTTATCTGTGAAATTATTTTTGTAAAACTCAGTGAAGACGTTGTCTGTCTGATAAGATGACATTAAGAGCAGTATTTCACTGAGGATTATTTCGAAGCCACCAACATTTCTCTCTCTGGGAGCAAAGACTGGAAACGCTTGCTTACATCCCGGCACCACAAACTAAAGCTCACTGTACTGAAATCAGATCAAGTCCAAACACAAGGTACTATGTTCCAGAAATTAGCCTGTTTTTTGCCGGGGGAAAAATAAACTAGGAGAAATCCATTTATCCCAAATTTAACTTTCTTCTTCTTTTTATTTTAGGTAATCTCGAATTGTTTTATAGTGAAGTCGTTATCCACATTGTAACGTGCAAGACTGAGGCATTTATAAGTTTTGCTGTTACAGTGTAACCCTAACTTTCAACACTTTGACCCATATGAGGGGTGCAAGAGTAACAAGCCTCCTTGTCCCTCCATCCTGCTGATGGAACAGACTTAGAAATCATTTCAGCAGCTAGGGCTACTTTGCCCAGAGAAACATCTGTCCGGGGAGGCAGAGACCATCGCTAACTGAGATAAAAAGCAGCGAGAACATCACCTTCTCAGTCTAGTCCCGGAGCATGCTTTGAGAATGATGATCCCTGGGACCCCTTGTAGTTTAGGGTGCAGAAATCGGAAACCAGTAGACCTTGCTGTAATAGTTTTCTCATTACCATCTTGGGAAATTTCCAGCAAAGGTTTGGGAAAACAATGCAGTGTCCCCGATGGTAGTAATAGAGTCTCACTTACAATTCCAGCTTTCACAGCACCGTGGACTTAACTGAAAAACAAATTTCTAAGCTCAGGCTTAGAAAGGCTATCTGTAAAGGAGAGCCACAAAGAAGGTCGGGGAGCTCTTGCTAAATGGCAGTGGTCAATTCTACTTTTCAAATGAAGAAGCGTTTGTACATCTATCTTATACACAGGAGAACCCTAATTTTCAACCTCTTCTAATTTTCCTTGGGGGCCCAACTAAGCAATATTTGTCTTAAAAAGCCTTTCATCTAGGAAAGACTAAGGGTTGTTTTTACTTTATTAAGTTGCACATCCTTCATTCATGAGATAAGGGGCGTTCTGTTATGCATTGATACATATATATGATATATATGCATATAATATACACTATAGTGCTATAATCATGTGTTATAATGCTAATATATATAGCAAAAGAGGAACAAAGAGCTGATGCCCATGGGCATTTTACAAAGTGCAATTTCTAGAGAAGATATCTTGCGTGACGATCCCTCTGTAAGGTATGTCCTCTGCAGACCAAGCCAAGACCGCTTTCTCCAAGGGGAGCTTATTTCTTAACCCCCGCCATAAAGTCACTCACATGTAGCAAGGGCTTCCTGTGTTGTGTCAGGCATGGTTTACGTGCATGATCTTGGTTTTTGTTTTTTGTTTGTTTGTTTGTTTTATTTTCTTTTGTTTTTGATCTCCTTTTCTCCTCGTATCACCCTAGGTTTGAAAACAGATTTCCCAAACCAGAAGTCTTCATTTATTCATTTGTTCAGACGTAAGCATTAAACATCCACCATTTGTCAGGTGCTGTGTTGAGTGTCGAGGGTTTAAAGGCAAAAACGGACCCTGGACCACAGACCACCCCCCCCCCACCAGAAATATGCATCCCGAAGTGCATCAGGGGAAGGAGGCAGGGTGCCGAGTGGTTAGTGGGCTTCTGGCTCGGAGAGACCGGACGTGGAATCTCGCCTCCATCACTCAGTGCAGAGTATCCGAGAGCCAGCCGTGTGACTTCTCGAGCCTTGGCTGTCTGATCCAGAAGGGACCAAAATAATCCTGATTTCATAGCTTGTTGCAAGAATTAAAACATATCAACATAGTAAGTCCATTGTAGAGCTGGTATCTTGTATTTACTAAATAAATGGTACTACAAATTACCATTATTACTAGTAGTAGTGTTTCTGTTTGCCCTGTAACAATTTAGTAAAGTATTATGGAATTTTTAAAAAATGTCCTCTAACATCAACATCCGTCCTCACAGATTTTGCCAGCTCTTCCAGGGGCTCCCAAGGCTCATCTGCTGATAAGTGATAATAGCATCTTTAGTCTGGAGAGAAAGCACCTCTGGGCTCTTTCTCCCAGAAAGGAATACTTCCCTTCTGAGATTGCGTTCTTGTAAAACATTTATGTCATTCTGAATTGTGGGCCTATGCACATGTGTGCGAAAATGTCCTTTCTTTATAGGATGATGGAGACCATCGATAACATTTGTAGAGGGATATTGAAGAGTTTATTTGGCCAAATTAATTTAACTGGGCAGATATTCCCCTGCCAATTTTTAAAAATAGTTTTGTTGCTTCATGAAGCCTGGAAACCCCTAGATTACGCAAACTATTTTTTAAGCTAAAGCAAAAGTCAATTTTCTGCCTGGAAAAATTGCGGGGTTTTAAAAAATATTTGTTCTCTTTTCTTTTCTTTTTCTTTCTTTCTTTTTTTTTTTTTTTTTTGTAGCAGATGGGACTTTTTTGGTGCCTTTTTTGGTGGCAATGGGCTTTTGAATCAAAGACTCATTTTTCTAAGTGATGCATCTGCTTTTAATGTCTTAAATGCTAGGCTAGAACAGACATATCTTTCTGATCTGGGTTTTCTTAAATAGCCAGAAGTCTTCATGGTAAAGACAGCAACCATCTAATAGAGAAATAACTCTAAGAGAGCCCAGGCTGCACGATGTGGTCTCCCTGACAGCCTATAAATGGAGCATATTGATGAAGTGAACAGGACCCTCTCTGGTCATTTTCAACTAGAAACTAATAACCCCCGTCATGATATCAGGCATACAAGCTCGGTTAAAACTAGGTTCATCAAATAAATCACTCAGGAATTTTTCTATTTCTTTCTCTGGACACATTGCACATCTGCTCAATGAAAGGAGGAGAAAAGCAATATTTCTTTGATCAGGATTTTTTTTTAATATCCTTGTATCTGTCCCTTGGGATGCTATCTTTTCAAGTGGGTGCAGATAGTACATCGCTTTCCAATGAATGTAGAGAATTTATGAATTGAAGCTATAAAACCAAATATGAGGGATTTTAGTTTATCTCAATCTATATTTTACATTGTCATGAGAAAATAAACTGGACCACAAAGCTGTATTGTGCCCAGTTCACTAAATCTCCTGATCTCTCCTGACCTTTTCAATGTGTTCCATTTGTGGCCACATGTGGGCGGGGGGCATACAAACAGATGATCGCTTTGTATGTTTCCCCAATATGTCTAAATACATCTAACACTTTTCAAACCCTCTGGCCGTGGATGGTAAAGAGCTTGGCTGAAGCGTCAGACATCAGCCACAGCTCATCTTGTCATGTTAACATCTTACTGACTCTGTTAATACTTTCTAGGTATTTGGATGAATTTTGAAATTTGTAAAATGGACATGGTTGGCATCCTATGTCCCAAGGATCTTAAAAGCCCTGGGTCAGCTCCTTGTGTCTTAAGGAATTATGGATATTATTATTAACATTATTATGTCTTTTTCTGCTTGTAGGATAGAAAATAGCAGAAGTCATTGGAAAGGAAATCTACACTTTCCTGAATGTGGGAGAGAAAGTGGGTGAAAAGGCAGACCCTCTAGTTTGCCGGCCCCTTCTGCTGGTATTGAAAGGAAACTGATTTGGTAGGGAGAATGCTGGACTGGGTTCCAGTGACCCTATACTCAGATCTCTGCTTTGCCACCTGCCGGCTGGGTGACAAAAAGAGTATGGAAACTTTGAGCTCCTCCTTGGTGAATCTGGGATAATGAATCTTATAGAATCATGTGGAGAATAAAATGAGTTGAGGTTTAAGAGATACTTGGCATCTGCCCTGCTACAGGGTAGATGCCTCAGTTAACTCAAGTTCCCTGTCTTTTCCGGAGTTCAAAGGAACTCAGTCTTGCAAGCTGTGTGACCCTGGACAAGTCACTTAACCTCTCTGACCCTCTGCTTCCCCCTCTGTATGACGGAGTATTATAAAGTATCCTGTAGGGTGGTCATGAATCAGATGGTGGGTAGAAGCCTCTAGAACAGGGCCCAAGTTACAGTAAATGTTATTTAGTGTTATTTATGTTATTTATGACTACTACTTTTACAGTTCTCACTGTTGTTTCTATTTTGAGCACCACAGTTTTCCTCCTCTGGCTTCTTTTTCTTGGGCTTCCCTTTCTTCAGCTGGGGAATGAAGAGCTTGGGCCAAATAACACTTCTATCCCTTCTAACTGTGATGCTCTGATGTGTGAAATGACATTGGTAGGAGCCTTTTACCATCTATGAGTGGTTAGTTAACTTGAGATGGAAGTTCTATGGTCTGCATTTCCTACCGATGTTTTCCCCTCGAAAGAAGAGCCGTCCTCTTTGAGCACTTGCTATGGGAACTGCATGCTTATTTTTTTAATAATTTTTTTTAGTTTGGAATAATTGTAGATTTACAGAAAAGCTGCAAAGAGAGGACGAAGTTCCTGTGTACTCATCAACAGGGGGGCAGTTCCAGTGACTGTTCCATCCTGCGAAGACACCAACACTCATATATTACTATTAACTCAACTCCAGACTTCGTTTGGAAGCATTTTTCCCTTTATTGTCCTTTTTTTTTTTTCCCATTGCAGAAAATCAGTGACCATGTCTCAATCTTTTCCTTGTTTTTCATAACCTTGACATTTTTGAGAAGTACTGGCCAGGTATTTTTTAGAATGTCTCTCCATTTGGGTTTGTCTGATCCTTTTCTCACCATTAGACTATGGGTTTCGGGAGAAGAACTCTACAGATGGAAGCCTACGCCCCATTGCATCATCTGATAATCATGTGACGTCGTGAGTGACGGGCGACCTTTCATGGGGCAGGCCGCTGTATGGATCCCCCACAGGGCACCCATTTCACCAGTTGAGGGATATGCGAGGTCTTTTCAGCCTTGGTAATTATGAAGAAAGCCTCTAACATTCCCCTAAGGTTTTTGTGTAAACATAAGCTTTTCTTTCACTTGAGTAAATATCTAGGAGTGCGATCATTGAGCCTTACGACAAGCATATGTTTAATTTAAGAAGAAACTTCCAAACTGTTTTCCAGAATGGCTGTATCATTTTGGAGCTCGCTGGCAGCATCTGAAAGCTTGTTTTTTCCATATCTCTGCAAACGCTTGGTGTTGTCAAGGTTGTTGTTTTTGTTTTTGTTATTTTTAATTTTAACCACTCGAATAAGTGTGCTGGGATTTCTACATTATAGCGTTAATGTTCATCCTCTAATGACTGATTGCGAACATCTTTTATAAACTTCTTTGCCCTGCGTATCTTCTTCGGTGACATTTTATTCAAATATTTTGCCCATTTTTTTGAAAACTGTGGTTTTTCTTTACTCATTATCTTGTTGAGAGTTCTTTGTGTGAATTCTGGACACAAGTCTTTTGTTAGATGTAGGATTTGCAAATATTTTTTTCCTAATCTGTGTTGTTGTTGTTGTTTTCAATTTTCCTAACTATCTTCTGAAGAGCTTAAGTTCTGAATTTTGATGAGGTCAAATGTATCCATTTTTTTCTTTCATGGATCCTGCTTTTGGTGTGGAAATATTTGAAATATTTTCTAGCCAATGTCACAAAGATGTTCTTACGATTTCTTCTACAGGTCTCAGAGTTTTACATTTTATATTTAGATCTACGATCCATTTTGAGTCAATTTTTACATACAGGATGATGTATGGATTGAAGTGAACTTTTAGTAAATGGATATTGAATTCTCCCAGCGCCACTCATTGAAGAGACCATCCTCTCTCCATTGAATTGCTTTTACACCTTTGTCAGAAATCAATTGACCCAACATGCGTGGGTGTCTCCCTACATTCTCTATCTGTTCCATCGATCTCTATCTCTGTCTGTTCTCTCTCATTGTTTTGCTTTGCCTTTGGGACGCCTCGCCTATCTCTAGACAAGAGGGTTTCCACTGGTAAGCCAGAATCCCCACTGGCAGCCTCCCCCTGTTTCTGTCGGCCAGAGAGGAAATGAGTCCTAGGTTGATTTACACTGAGCCATCTTGTCACTGAAGTTCCACAAAGACATTGATTTTAAAATAAATAAATGAAATAGTGTTTTTGAGGAAGTAATCCCATGGTGGAAAAGGTTTAAAATGGGGTGTAGCCAGCGAATGGGGCCCAGAGTGCCCATTCTGTCTGCCCTCTCTGGCCCTCTGAGCACCCCAAAAGTAGAGCCCACACATTCCCCCTCCAATAAAACATATGTGTAAAGACATGAAGGTTCATATTGACAGCCATATGCTTCCTTCTATAAGCATCAAGAGCAAGCTTTGATCAGGGGTTTGCAAAATGGGGTACTGCAAAAAGTGCCCCCAAGAACTTCAATAAAGGAGGTCAAGGATTCAAAAGGGAATCATTATAGAATTCAGAAAATTGTGCCCTTTAAATTTAAAACTTGTGACCTATCGTGAAGAGTCTCTTTTGGTTTGTTAAATTAATTAATTAATTAAAAATAAACAAACAAACAAATAAATAAATACTGTGACCAACATAAATTCTTTTGAATCAATCTGGCTGGACTATGTATAGAAGCATTCGAATTCATTATATATTTAGCTTTTCAAACCATTCGTGGGTGTGGTCATTTTTCTCCATCACAAAGGTACTGTTCTACAACTTAGCAAAAACA
This sequence comes from Meles meles, assembly GCF_922984935.1. NCBI lineage: Eukaryota > Metazoa > Chordata > Mammalia > Carnivora > Mustelidae > Meles > Meles meles. Next base: position 74,910,918 of record NC_060078.1, on the reverse strand, counting down.
TCAGATTCATGTTTTTTTCCCTGCAAGGCACCTGCACCAGATAGCTTCAAGTAGGCAATTAAGAATATAACCTCAGACCACAAAATCCAGTGTGTGGCGAAGAGCTTTTGCCCAAACAAGCTCCTTCCAAGAGTGAAATCTCACCTTATCCAAAGAAATAACAGCTTTTTAAAATAAACATTCAAACCCCTCCGATTTGGACTGATGGTAAAGAAAGATACATTTTATCTGCTCGTGTTTAAAGGAGCCGCATTACAGCGTCTCTGCCTCGCATGGGTTTGGCGAGACGGTGAGCCCTGAGCGTGTTTTCTGAAATTTAAGCATTTTTAGTAAGAACCTGATATGACCCGGCTGAGCTGAAAGACACCTGTTAGGCCTGTCCCCCAACACCAGAATGACAAAAGAGGTCTGCCAAACACAGAGAGCCTTGAATTAGTCCAACAGAACACACCTTTGTAGGGGCCCTCCGGGATTCTGGCTTAATGAATAAAAAGGAGTGAATTATAATTGGCCCAGCAATTGTACCAGAATGGATGTTTCTAAAGTGATTGAAATTTGCTGCTGGGAAACCCTATTTTCTGTAGACAAAGTGAAAAGGGGTAGGAAACAGCTGTTTCTTTTTTTTTTTTTTTAAGATTTTATTTATTTATTTGACAGACAGAGATCACAAGTAGACAGAGAGGCAGGCAGAGAGAGAGAGGGAAGCAGGCTCCCTGCTGAGCAGAGAGCCCGATGCGGGACTCGATCCCAGGACCCTGAGATCATGACCTGAGCCAAAGGCAGCGGCTTAACCCACTGAGCCACCCAGGCGCCCGGAAACAGCTGTTTCTTAAGAACCTACTATGTGTTTGGCCTGTTGCTTTCATGACCACATCTCACACGACCAGCCTCACAGAACCGCCCAGAGGTAGGTAGCAAATTCCAAATGGGTAGGGCTCAAAATGAGGTTTGCTCCATTTTTATTTCTCCTAGAAAAAGGATGATATTCCCTTGAAATTATACGGGCCTCCTAGGGTCATTCTAACCTGTAGTGCTTGCTATTTAAATGTTTAATTAACAGGCACACCCAGGAATGTAAGCATTGTGAGTCTCCGCGCAAGCTAGGTAGCCCATCTGTCTGGGGTCCTCCTCTCCGGACTCCTAGCCCTCTGATGGATGAGGTGGCATGTTTGTATGATACCGTCACTGAGGTCTGGTCCAATGGTCTTACCATCCAGCAGATTTACCAAGTATGTCCTGAAGAGCCAGAGACAGAGAGAGAGACTGGCACAATTGTTCTGCCTGTTCACCGACATCCACATCACCTCCCCACTGACTTTAGACCCTTGCCGGGACCAGCCCCGTTACCCCTATCAGAGTGAAATACACACCCCCTGCCGGAGCCTCCAAGGCTCTCGGTAAACCTTGTCTCTTTCTGCCTCTGCTCCTGGCCCTCACACTCCTGTCCCCTCTCTCTGTGTCTCCCCAGCACATGGACCCCTTCCCCGACCCTGTTCCTGGGCACAGCCCTCTCGTCCCATCGCACTTGGTCCCTCCTATCCTTCAGCTCTTGGCTTCAATGTCACTCTCGCCCAGAGTGCTGCGGTGGCTCAGGCAGGTGCCCCTCCCATTAGATTCTGTTTCACACCTGCTGTCTCCCTGGCAGCGTGCCGTCCGAGCTGCAATTACAGACTTCTGTTTGTATACTTGGTTGCTTTTCCTTTTCGTTTGTGTCCCCACTAGATAGAATCCTCTGCGGAGGTAGGATCGGTTCGTCATGCCCTTTAATCCCCAGGGTATTCTCATTTCCTAGGGCACCTGGCAAAGCCCACACCCAAAAAAACTTTTGCTGAGTGAGTGGAAAGGAGACCGGGCCTGCTGACGGTGCCGAGCCCAGGGAGACTGTCCAGCCCGAGCACGGCTCTGCCCTCCCTGGGACTCACATAGCCGCTCTCTGCCGGTTTTATGGCAAATCGTTCCAACTTGGCTCATGTCATCGTCTTGCGTCACTGCAGGCTCTGGCCACCAGGGCCCCCTGGTTGGCACAGGAGCCCAAGTATAGCCCCCGTTGACACTGATGACTGGCTTTCGGATCTGGGGAGCTCTGCGTGCAGCCACAGGCCCTTGGGTCTTTCCATCCTCTCCCCATAATCAGATGGCTGGCTGTGGGGTTAGCCACGGGGGAGGCGCTGGGCCCTATCGCCAGAGTGCCGACAGGGCATGCTGCAGAGGCCTATGGAAACAGACACTCCAGGCCAGAAAGGGGAAGGGTGGCTTCCAGGAGGAAAGGGAAGGAGGAGGAAGAGGAGGGGAAGGAGGAGGTGGGAGAAGAAGTCAGGAGCCCCCACACCAAGAGCTTCCTGTGTGCAGCGCACCGTGCCAGGAAAGGACAGACATGTATCTCATTTGTGCTCCTCCATCCTCTGTGAGCTGAGAGGACACCAGGGCTGACGGAAGTGATAAAGGTGCCTGAAGTCACGCAGCCACCGAGTGGCAGAGCTGAGATCAGATTTATTTAAGAAAATGCCTTTTTTTAACCCAAACCCTCTTGGCTGAGATGCCGGCATTCTTTGGCCTACCACGCGCCATTCCTCTGCGCTCTGCTCCCTTACATTCTGCCTCTCTCAGAGCACCAGCTGCCCTGTGATTCTCAGGGTAGCGAAAGAGAAGGCGAAACGGTAATGGTGGGGCAAGGAGGAGGGGGAGGCTGTCTGGGTTCTTCCCGCAGTGACCGGACGTCTGGGCTCCTGCAGGGGCACTGGGTGCGCAAGTGACAACAGTGAATGATGACGATGACGACAGCGGTTTGATTTAGTGACTGTCCACTGTAAGCCAAGTCCGAGAAGTAAGGACTACTATCGTATTGGGCCCATTTCACAGATGCAGAAACGGAGGCACAGAGAATCACACAGATAGGAAGCTAAGAAGGCTTAGGCACTGGTTCATCAACCCACAGCAGGAGACCCTCATCACTGCCCCACAGTGTTTTGGGGGGAGTGGTCTGAAGGAAGAACTGGGGCACTTAAAATTATTGTTGTTGTCCAAATGTCACTTTAGTCTCAACATGGAGCCTCCAAAGTGTGGCATCCAGGAGCCAATGATCCCGAGCCACCCTGGATCCCATCCAGCTACTGGAACAACCTTCCCCTAACCTGCATTAGGAACCAACTCAACAGCCGTCTGTTCCTACAAGCTTCCCCAGAGGCTCTCCTCCCCCTTGGAATGAGCAGCTCTCTCCTTGGGGCTCACAGCTGATGGAGACACGCCCGCTTCTGCTCGTGCCCCGCTGTCACGTCCTACTCCAGCCCACAGTCTGCCGAGGGCAGAGAGTAGGTTGTCTTCACTTCGATATTCCCTGCTCACTCCCTGCCTCCCAGCGGGTGCCAAGAAAGAACCTCGGTGAGGACTGAACTAAAGAACGGATTTAGACATGGAACCCATCGCAGAGACAGCAGCTACCACCTGGCTGCCCGGCAGGGCAAAGCTAATGGTCATGGCATCTGAGCAGGGCTGGGCAGGCCAACACGGTCTGTCTCCTTGCTCCGGAGGCTGTTTGTTTCTTCCCTAGGGCCATGTGGAATGGGCTTTCTGTCTGACCAAGCTGGACTCGGATTGCACTCTGCCCCTTCTTGGCTAATTGGCCTTGGGCAGATCATTTGATTTCTGCTTCTCAGTTTCCTTGTCTGGGAAAATAGGTAGAGTGATACTTACAGGTGTGGTGAGGATTGAGTAAGGCAGCGTTCAGGAACAAGAGGAGTTCCTGCCTTGTAGACCTTAGCTGTTGGCGTTATTTGCATATAAAGCCACACCAAGGACCTTGTCCCAGGAAAACCCAATGGGTGGGGCAGCCACCCACTGTCAGGAAACTTGACCCAGTCTACAGAGTCTACGTGCTGCCTGGCCCACAATGATAGCTGTCACTCCCTCGTGGCTTATAAGGTCTGTATTGTTCAGGCTTTGCCTCCCAGACCAGGAGGGAGGGCTGCCCACCCCTTCAGCAGCCATCCTTCCAGGCAGAGGCGGCTGCCAGCTCCGGGCTGCATGAGTGGGATGAGGGGGTGGCCACCAAGTGACTCACCTATGGGACAAGCCCTGGGGAATGCCCAAGACTGAATTCCCAAGGCTGACCTTTTTGGGATCGGGGACTGAGAATTGGGCTACATGGTGACCAGACTGAGGGTGTGAAGGGGGTAGAACTTTGTTCCTGGGTTACTTTGGTCACCACGGCCAGTAAATCATCCACGCCTTGACTGAGAGGGCGACCTGGCTGCGACATCCGTCATCCCACTGATCATCATGGTTGATTCAGCCAGCCTGGCTGGCCAGGCGGGGGTCCCCTTCCTCCCTCACTGCTCCAGGTACATCCCTCCTGAAGCTGCGCAATCGGTCGAAGAGGACGACCTTCCCCCATAGAGGAGAGGACCGTTCTTCAGTCAAGGGTATACGGGTAGCCGCGCTCCCGGCTAGAGTCTCCAAACAAGCTCTCAAGGTCCATCTGTAGGAGAAGGGAGGGCAGTCAAGCTTCTAAGACTCCAGACACATCCAAAGGGAGGTGCTGCATGTGGCCAATTGCCTATGAGTAAAAAAAGAAATAAACAATTGCTCCTGTCCTGAACCTCTCTATCAACTTCTACTACCTGCCAGGGGACAAGGGACCACCAGGCAAAGGCGGGAAGGAGACAGGTCAAGAATGAGAGGCATGGCAGCAGGTAGGAAGGATTTCGCTAATGGGGCGGGAAGAGGGAGCTGTTAGCGATGCTCTGGGGGGAGGGTGCTCTGAGGTTCCTTTCTGGCCCCGCTTTGATGAACAACCAGTTCCTGCTCAGGGAGCAAGAAGGAGCACCGAGCCCTTGAGCGTTCTAGCCTCCTGAGCATGGGGTTTTGCTTGGGTTAAGGGCCAGGGGTCTGGAGTCAGGTGCACCCAGGCTGGAATCCCTGCTCCCCACTTAACGCTTCTGGAATGCTGGCCACGTGCCTCAGCCTCTCTGAACGTCGATGCTGTCACTTACAGAATGAGGACGACAGTGGCACCTGCCACACCCCTACCTGAGACGCGCGTGCCTGTAACATGCCGGCATGAGACCAAGGCTCAAGAAATGTAAACTACTTTGATCCGAAGTAACAAGCTGGCCCCTTACATCTCTAAACAGATCAAGCAGGCTCAAGCAGTGACCCCGCGGGGTCAGCTGAGTCCCGGGCAGGGAATTGCAGTCCACATAGCAGACAGGCAGATCCCTGCACCTTGCAGGGACGTGGGAGAGAATGGCTGATGGAGGCCAGATTTAAAATGGGAAGACAGGAAGGGGGAAGAGAGGGAGCTCCAGGAAGAAAATTGCGGTAAGTTGGGGGCAGCGCACCGTGCGGAAACAGAAGTGGACAGATGAAGTGTGATAAGAAGATTATGGGCTGCTGAGAGCCCGTGCGGCAGGGAGGGGGAGGCAGTGTTGTAGGAGAGGTAGGAGCGTTGCTGCGATAGCCGGGCGGATCAAAGGTAATGAAGTGCCAAGGCGAGAGGCAACGTGTAGGGGGCAAGAAAAAGAAATCAGAGCTGTGCTGACGGGGACGGGCCAAAGAAGGGGCCAGAGAAGCAGGACAGAACGTGCTGCCAAGATCCTGCACGTGAGTGTGTGCACACACGAACACACGCCCAAGCCCATGTGTCAGGGTTCATGCGCGTGCAGTTTTACTCAGCTCAAGACCCCCGTGTGTATAATTTCAGGTGTACAAGTGCTGCCTGGGCTACCGTCTGTAACAAATAAACGTGTCCAGAACATCAGCAATGACATCGTTACTAACCACTCCTGGGCGAGCCACTAGGCTGCAAGCCTTCAATTTACTTGCGGATCTCGCTTCAACTTCAGTAACAATCCAGTGGAGCTCGCACTATTGCTTTCGCTGTTTTAAAGAGAGGAATCGGGCTCAGAGAGGTTAAGTCACTTGCTCCAGGTCACACAGCTGGAAGGGGCAATGCCCGATTGTAGCATTTAGCCCCAGGTTACAAGCATGTAGCCAGGAGTCCACATTCTCTAGTTGGTATTTCCTAAAATACTTCCTTGGCCGGAAAGTAAACAGAGCTGGTAGAACACAGAGGCCACCGGGTTGGCAAGGGTTTGCTGGTTAAGACCAGCGTCCTGCACATTCCTGAGGAGTCCTACAGTCTGAAAAAGTGGATCCGGCCCACATTTCACACTGACATCCACAAACCATTCACTAGAAAAGAGCAGCAGTCATGCCCAAGGCTGCTTTCCTATTGCGAAGACTGAAGGAACGTCAGTTTGCAAGCTGCCATCTCCCTGCCTCGGCAGCTCCTGGCCACGTACGTTTTTCCAAATGTAGGTACTACACTTGGGAAATACGAGAAAAAAACAAAACAAATTTAATGATGCAGTGCTTCTTTTTCTGAAAGGGCATCAGGGAAGGCCCTTCTAGGATTTACTCTATTCTGAGGGCTATATGAAGAGCTCTCCTAAGCCCTGGGTTAGGTAGCAGGAAATTGTCTAAAGCAACCTTGGAAAATCACAGCTTCTCTGTCCTGATTCAAATTCTCACTGCACCTGTTGGTGGTGGGTTTCGTTTTCAAAATCTCTACCTTCTGTCTCCGTTGGTTTTTGACATTTTGGCCAGGGACATCGGAAGCACCTGTTTGTCTGGGGTGAGATGAGGCGTGGTTGAGTCGTATCCCAAAACCACACTAATCACTTCACGGACGTTTGTCCCCCACGGCCCATGTCCGCTGTGCTGCGTGCCCTACAGGAAACAGCTCCTCCCACCCTCTTCGCCATTTTACAGATGAAGAGCAGGGTCCCAGCCTTCACATCTTCTTCCCTGGGTGCACAATTACCCTCAGAGGTGAGAAGGCAGGGGAGATGACCTGGTAGGTTTTCGGGGCAAAGAATTTGTGATACATTGAGCATGGGTTTTAGGGTATGGCCTTGGGAATTGGGATGATAAAGACAACAAAGTCACAGGACCATTGACAGGGTTCTACGAGACGGCCTACGTCAAGGGTCCCATCCCAGAGCCCTGCACCGGTGAAACAGTCAGCAAATGGTGCACAATGACTAGTGTCAGAATTCACTTCCTGATGGTGGTTTTGGTGCGTCTTTTGCGAACCTGTACATTAAATCCATGTGCTAATAGTATTAATAGCATGCTGGTATTTTGATTTTATTATGCTTTTATGTTTAAGGGATTGGAGGTGCAAAGGTAAACGGGTCACAGGGTATTCCTTTAAAAGAGTCAGTTCTGATCAAGGAATAAGGCTGCCAAATAGCTGTGGGAAAAAAGCCACAAGAGCATTATAGATCGGAGCTAGAGTCCATGGGAGGGAAGGACTACTTCTACACTAGGCAGTTAGGGAGGGCTTCCTGGAAGAGGTGGTCCTTGACCAGAAAGAATAAACAGTGTTGATGAGAAAGGAGACTATATCCAGAGGAGGAATTCCAGGAGTAGGACTGAGATGACCAAAGGCGCAGAGGTAGGGATACGGTAGTTATTCAGAGAAGCCTGTGGATCCCGCCCATGAGTCACTGTTGACAGAATTTCATCTGTTCAGCCTTTTCCTTCAGGTGTTTCTCGGTGCTGGTTTCTGGTACGCCTGCATTAGTCAGGACAGGCTAATTACTACCTAACCAACAGCCTCTGAAATCTCGTAGCTGAATACATTTAAGTTTTATGTCTTGCTCCTGTCACTCTGTTGGGGAGGAGCTATGCCTCATACAGTTTTACAGGGACCAAGTCTCCTTCTCTCTGGTAGCGTCATTGTCCCTTAGGACCCAGAGTTCTCCGCTGGACTGAATCTGGCTGACTAATGAATGGAAAGGTTATGTGGAGCCCTCCTAGCAAGTTTTAGGGGTCGGGCTTGGAAGTGACGACCTCACTTCCACTAAACATTCCCTCAGCCAGAATTCAGTCTCCTGGACCACCTAGCCGCAAAGGAGTCTGGGAAATAGAGGCCCCTGTGTCCCCAGAAGCAAAATAAAACTGCTTTGGTGAAATCAAACATAATATTGTCACTGCCGTGGTTTCCTAGATCTGTATCTGGGAATCACAAACATCAAGTTCACTTCGGGATTCTTTTGAGTTTACACAGTGACTTTGTTGCTTGTTTTAGTCTCCTGCCAAGAGAACCCTGAAGTGTCTTGCACACCAGCTATGGACAAGTGCCGTGTAGGCTTGCTACGCCGCACGCATCACTTAATCTCAGGGGAGGCAGATAGGACAGGTGTTGATCCCCTCATTTAGCTACAGAGGAAGCTGAAGCAGAAGTTACTCCTGGCCTCGGGGTCCTTTCTTCCCATCCATCTGACCCAATCCGTTCCAATGAAGAAATGGAACTATGGAGGGGGTCCCATTCCCTCTGTGTTCTCTGCTTTTACAATGGTTCTCAAATGCAGACGTAGTTACCCGCCCCCAAGAGACACTTTGGGTTACAACTGGAGGTGAAGGGGAATGCTACTGGCATCTGGTGGGTAAGAGCCAGCGATGCTTCTAGACATCCTTCAAGGCACAGGACAGCCCCCGCTCGGCGCCCACCCCCAGCAAAGACTGATCGGGCTCAAGCTTTCAGTCACGCTATTGTTGGGAAGTCCTGCTTTCAAGATGGCTCAGAGAGAGACAAAGTACCAGGGACTTCAAAACATTTCACATTCCCTCCCATTTTCAAAGAAGAGCAAAGACCAAAAAAGACCAGTGGTTGAAATGCTGCCAGAAGATGGTGCGGGAATTGCCTCCAGAGCTTGTGACTGTCAGAGTACGAGCGGGGCCTGGCTGTTGTGGCGAAAGCAGTCGGCAGCTGCCGCCAAAACTCTGTCAAACAGCCACATCTCAGGATTATAATCCCTCTTGCCAAACCAAACATGTTAGTAAGCAAGTCAGACCTCCTCGCCAATGTGTGTCCATAACCACAAGTGGTGCTCAAAACATGTCATTTAGTGCAGTTAAAAGGTTGCCTAGTACATTCGAAATACTGTAAGATGTCCAGAAAGGAGCCTGGGGAGAAATGACAAATGGTTCAATGTGGTCGTTTCGGAAGGATGACATGGAATTATTTAGGCTGCTGAGAGCGTTTTTGAATTTTCTAAAATTTCTAAAAAGAGTCTGTATTTTTTTTAACTTTTTCTTTTAATGGCACTTCAGACTCACAGCAAAGTGGCAAGAATACCACAAGAGCCTTCCAGAAGCCCTGTACACAGATTCACCCAGTAATTTCCGTTGGACCCCGTTTGCTCTCACGCTCCCAGCCCCCCCTTCATGTTCTTCCATTTGAGCGGAATTTGGGGCCATCAGACCACTTTACTCCCAAATACGTGAACGACATGCTTAGCAAACTCGGGAAATTCATGCGAAGTTCCCTTTAATCTGCAACAGCTCCTTAGACTTTTCTGTATTTCTTGACCTTGACATATTTGAAGATCATATGCCGGTTATTTTTTGCAGAATATCCCTCAGTTGGGTTTGTCTGATATTCTGTCAAAAGGAAACACTATGAAAAGGAAGTGGCGGAGAACCTGGGTGGCTCAGTCTATTAAGTGTCTGCCTTCCACTCATGATCCCAGGCATGATCCCATACCTTCACGTCATGATCCTAGGGTCCCAGGATCAAGCCCTGAGTCAGGCTCTCTGCTCAGTGGGGAGCCTGGTTCTCCCTCTCCCTCTGCGTGTTGCTCTGCCTGCTTGTGTTCTCTTTCTCTCTGTCAAATAAGTAATAAAACCTGAAAGGAAGGGAGGGAGGGAGGAAGGAAGGAAAGGAAAGGAAGTGTCTTGGTACATGAATACAGCCTCCCTCCCTACTAGTCCCCACTCCCTACCTCCTCCAAGAGCAGGAACCATGGCCAGTCTTACTGATCTTGACATTATTTCCAGGGTTTAGTATTAATGTTTTTACACTTCCTTCATTTTGCCGAACATTTCTGGGGTGCCTATGACCCTATGCTCCCTTTTCCTATTTTTGTCTCATCTCCCCACTTATCAGAACTTTCTAGAGCACAGGCTCTGTACCTGGGCTGTGCCCCTGAGCAAGGCAGGCAATGAATATTTGCTGAATTAAATTCCACTTTCCTGCCTCCTCCTAGGAGATCTGTGAGCCCTCCTGGGTGCTCTCCCCTCAGTAATGGCCACGTGGCTATTCTTTCCTACCTCAATGTCAGTGCCGATGACACCCAAGCAAAAGGGTGTGTTCATCTCTGAACTTGTCTCTGGGCTGCCTGATGAAAGAAATCACAGTGTGCCCATCTCCAGCTCCCAGGAGCCTAGCCCAATGCATCACGTCGGTGCTTATCCATGTTTCCAGAAGAAGGGGCATTTACGTCCCCACCCAGTACGGATGGATGGGTGACTTCTCACTTTGAGAGAATTGACTAAGAGTATTCATTCTATTTAATTAATGATCCTTAGATAGATTATACTTAGAAAGAAGCTGAGAGGGACCCAAACACAACAGGAACTCATGGTGGCTGTATACACACACACACACACACACACACACACACAGTTCATCTGGGGGGATTTGGAGTTATTACTCAGGTCAGAGCATATCTCTTGAATCAAAATGGCCCAGTGCGCCCCAGACTGGCTCCTTCTGCACTGCAGGTGTCTGGGAAATGGAGCATCGCGTCGTGTTGTCAGGGCAAAGTCGCTGGAGAGCCGAGCAGCTCCCGGCGGCCGCCAGTGCTCCGAGGCTTGCGTCTTCATTTCCTAACTACCAGTTGTTCTGGTGACTTTCTTTGCTTTGAACTCCAGAACCATGAAAAGTAAATGGGAATGAACCACTCTAAATTAAATATGAGAAACAATTAGATTTTGACAGTTTAATTGCTTTCTTTCTCCCAGCCGAAGTTCCTAAACAAGATTCTGCCCTTATCGAGTACGACAATTGTATTCTTAGATTCTTTTGCAATTGAGAAAGTATCCCTAAAAGAGAGGGAATAATTGGTGGCCTAAACGGTTATTTCTTGAGGGAACTATATTAAGGAATGGATGCCCAGCCATCACACCCATTGTAATTAGCTTTTAAACACTGCAGACAGATGGAGGCTCCTCCTGGAAACCACAGTCCTAGTCTTCGTGCTCCTGCTTCATGCTCAAATCAGTTTCTGGACTGAGTGTCCAGAAATCCCTTGGCTGGCACAGATTGAGTGGGTTCATTCCTCTGTGATCTGAGCACCCTGAGGTGGTCTCTAGACATGGCTTCCTCAACGTACTCACCCGGGCAGGGGAGTTACCAACCCTCTGTGGGAGATGCCTTCAGCACTGGAGACTATGGATGCCTTTGGAAGATGATATGGCCACTGTTAAAATCCCAAAAGTTGATTCAAAGTACGCAGTGGGGTGGAAGAGGAATATATAGTTAAACTCTAAGGCAGTTTATAAGATACTGAAAGTACAATCTCAGTGGGTCCATCAAGATGCACGTATATTGAAGACAGGTGGAAAAGATCCCATGGACACATTAGCCGCTGGATGGTGAAGTGAATGGTGAGATTTACTTCCTTATCCTTTTCTTGTATAACCAGCAAAATTGAGGTATGACACAAATATCTACAGGAGAGGGTTGAAATAGCAGAGGGTTGAGACCAAATTCAGGATGACAATCCTAAGAGCATCTGGGTTTGACGGCACCTGTTATGGGCTGAGCCATACCTGCTCCAGAACCCATACGTTGAAGTCCTAACGTTTAGTGTCTCAGAATGTGACCCTATTTGGAAATAGGGTCTAGAAGTTAAAGTCAGGTCTCTAGTGTGGACCCTCGGCCATTATAACATCTGTCCTTATGGGAAGAGGAGATTAGAACCCAGAGGGAGGAGAGTGTGAGGACACATGGAGAAGACGGCCCCCTGCCAGCCGATGAGAGAGGCCTTAGAAGAAACCAACCCTACCGACACCTTGATCTTCAACTTTCAGCCTCCAGAACTGTGAGAAAATAAATTCACGCAGCTGAAGCCCCGAGACTGTGGTACTTTGCTCTGGGGGTCCAAGCAGACTAGTACAGCATCATTCAGTGACATGATTCACTGGGCTCAGGATGACTCTGTGGAAATGTGACCCACGCAGGGACACAGGCCCCGCCTTCAGAAAGGCCCTGCCCCTGTATCAGCCTTCTCCTGCTGCTGTCCTAAAATTCTTCATAATTTTTATTTATTAACAAGCAGCTCCACATTTTCATTTCGCTGAGCCCATCCATGAGTGAGCCCATCCTGACTGTACCCATTAATCCATGCACGTCTTCATTCTTCAAGGCAGCCAGGCTGAGGGTTTCCTTATGCACTAAGCATTCACTGAGCAACTGCCGTGTGCGGGCATTTCACTTGGAGACAAGAGAAGAATGAAGCTCAGATCTTGTCCTTGAGAAACCTGATCTGAAGAGGAGGAAGACTTGGGGACAAACAGCTCAGTGCCCATAAGTGGAGGAGGCCAAGGGTTATGGGAGGACCAAGGGAGGTGCATCCCCAGTCCAGGGGTGTTTCACACCAGCCTCAGTCTCCTCTGCCACGCCACACCCATTCTAGAGAAATATAAGTTTCGGCTGGCATCCCCAAGCTCAGCAGGCCAGTCTGTGACAGGCTTACACTCTGGCCCTCGAGCTTTCCTTCCACGAGGCCCTGCTCCACCCAGAAGGGCCTTGCGACTTGCCACGGTTAGCACACCTACCGAGCAAACATTGAGCAGGTGCGTGGTTGATTCACACCTGAGGATTGGCAAGGCCGCAGGTACTTTGTGAAGTAATTTTAAAGGCTCATGTTTTCAGCATGGGGCTTGTGAGTCCCAGGCGGTAGACGGAGCTTGTGAGGACAGAGCAGATCGCAGCACGGAGAGCCCGAAGCCCGGGGCCGAGACTCCGAAAAGGGAATGAGAATTCACTCTGCATGAAATCATTTGAGAAGCCAGAGTGTTGGGGTCAGGGGGCCCCCTTTTGGGGGAGTAAGAATGCCCGCTTGCTCAGAGTGTCTGCTAAATTATGTCTTTTCCGCTGTTGACAAAACTTACCTGGTACAAGGAAGCACCATGTTCGGAAATCATAAATGTTGGGCGAAGGTGTGCGTGATCAGCAAATAGAAGGCAGGCAGTTTTAGTTCCAGGAGAAGTCACGGCCCTGCTGACGGTACTCCCCGTCCATGTCCTCATCTGAAGGATTTTGTTCAACGTCTGAGAACACCTTCCTCATTGGCTCGATTTCTGCCACTCTCATGAGCCCAACCTGGAAGACAGTCATTATTTAAGTATGATTAAGAAACAGGCACGGTGAGTTCTTTTCCGAACATTCAAGCGCGTGGAAGTTTGTCTTCTGTTACAGCTGGGGTGAAAAGCCGTCTGCTTTCACCTGCACCAACCAGTCCCCGAACCGGCCCGGCCCGGCCTGCCCCATACCCCGCTGGCCAGGTCAGCACCGTTTCTGCTCAGATATCAGCCTCTCCAGGCCTGTTAGCCTGAGTCCCCCACAGGCCAGCGAGACAGGTACCAGACTCCATTATAACGTCTCTTAGCACTCCCTGCACTTTCACGCCGCGCCTGTGGGATACCTGGCTGTGCGAAGGGGGGCTGCAAATGGGATTCGAGAAGGAACATCACCTTGACGGCCCCTCCAGCGGCGCGAAGGAGAAGGCGGGTCTCGCTTAAGCAACTGGCCTGGGCCCGTGATTTTTTCCAAGGCCTCTCGCCAGGCCTGTCGCACCTGACTGAGTTCCACTCTGATGGATGAACCCACACTCCCCAAGCCAGGGCTGCCCCCCGGGGCCCCTCCGCACAGGCCACTGGGGAAACTGAGTCATCGTGACCGGGTTCCAAGCACCCCTCTGCACAAGCCAGGCTGTGTCGCCTTCTTTCAGCTCTTGTTTTTGGGTCATGGCAGTGACAAGTTGGCATGTGTGTGTGTGTCTCTCTGTGTGTGTGTGTGTATGTGTGTTCTGCCAGGTGCCCCCAGAAGAAGAACATAGCAGTTGAAGGAGAGGGTGCCTGGGATCTCAGGGAAGCAGAGACAACCAGTGGATCAGGGCATCTGGGCCAGGCAGGCAGAAAATTATCTCAACAGTTTATAAAATGGGGAAAAAAAAACCTTTCAGAAGCGATCTGAGCCATCTGCCTGGTCTGTCCAAGTTCAGCAGAGTTGACAACTCAGAGTTCTGCTCGGTGCTTTTTGGACTTTGCCCGAAACCCCTCCAACTGTCCCGAGCAGGAGAGAATGGGCCCTCTGCTAATTACCCCAGAGGCCAGCTTTCTGCTCCTTTGAAGAGCTCGCTTTGATGTGATGCAATGTCGCTGCCAGGCCTCGCTGTGCCCAGATTAAGCACATAATGAGCAATTATCAGCCGGGCTCTCGGAGCGGCTGAGGCAGCCGGGTGAAAACGGGGCCCGCGCCCGCGCCGACTGCTCCAGCCGCCATCGCTCCCTCCGGGGCCGGAGTAATTCACTTACCCACTTCCCTCCACACTTTTGCCCTCCGTGGCGGCAGCCTTCCCATCTGTAAAATGGAGCTCCCGGGACCTCAGGGAACTCTGCTCGGAGCACCCCCAATCGGCTGGCCATGCCTTGCTTTAGCAACTGCCCAGGGTGCTGGAAAAATCCTCGGAGACACCATCTGGGCTGTGTCTAGCAAGAGTTCGAGAGGGCGGGTGCTGCAGTCAAAGGCATCGATATAGACTGTGTGATCTGGAGCAAGGGACTGATCTTGGAATGCCGTTCCCTCTTCTGGAATGGCGGGGCACGAGGAGAACCCACCTGCAGACCGTCAGCAGTAAAGGGAGCGCTGGGCCTGTAGGCAGCCGCCCCTCAGAACGTGCTTGCTGCCTTTACCACCTTTAGGGTCACACACTACAGATCGGGAGGGTCCTGATAACACAGCCGTGGTCCGACAGACAGACTGACCGGCACATCTGTCTGCCCAAAAGCCCAGCAAAGAAGTCGGAGCCCAGTTCGAAAGAAATAGTAAGGAAGCAGTGACAGTTCGGTGGCATCTGAGTCCCAACTTCCTTCAGAAGGTCTCTAAGAACAAGACCCAGGTTTGGGGATATTTTTCTGGTTTTTTGCACCATGACACTGAGTTCTATCCTGACAGGTTTCTTCACTGCACAGGAGAGGGGGAGAGCCTACCAGAGGGAAGAGCCTTCTCTCGTCACATGGATCGTGGGCTCTATGGCGAAAAGGGGCCTCTGACCTCCCCAGAGTCTCTTCTCTGTTCCCAAAACTCCTCGTGTTTCCCCATCAGATATCAGGCTTCAGAAATGGAGCTCCATGAAGAGGAGATACAGGCCTGCCCTTCCAGATAGTTCTCTTAACCTGTCACCAGGTTAATCTGCAGAAATCCATCGTCTATAAGAAACCCCCCAACCACCTCTCCTGGTGGCCATGTGGTCTTCTTTGAATTCCTACAGTCCCCTCTCTGGGCCCTTCCCTTGCAGACAGTTCCATGGGGGCAGATTAAGGAGGCTGTGAGCTTGCTGGTGCAGAGACCAGCCTCTCATCTCTAGCCCTCATAAGTACCTAGTAGGAGGCCTTCCTTCCTTCCCTCTTTCTTTCCTTCCACTTCCATCCTCCCTTCCTTTTTTTAAATTCAAGTCAATAGCCTGAGATGATTTCTTGAGAGCAGAATTTATGGTCGGGTTGAGGGTAAGCACAGACCTCTGGGAGAGGAGACTGCTAGAGGGAAACACTGAAGAGAGATCACCTCACAGTTTTGTATAAAGCCAGCCTTCCCCATCTTGGCAAGTTCTGGAAAGTTCTGTTGGCTTTCACCCAAGGAATTCCATCTGCACTTCAGCCCTCTTTTTGAGCCTCAGTCGAAGCAACCCGTCTCCTGTTCCTGTTTCTTCACACTTGCCGCTCTTCTTCTTTACCTTGAACTACTTATTCCCAGTGCAAGTCCTTCAGAACTCAGCTTCCCCATTCAGAGAAACCACCTCTGGCCGCCCAGTCCACATAGAGCCCCCTCTTCAGCTCTCATTGTACCTCTTTCTTT
Organism: Meles meles; assembly: GCF_922984935.1. NCBI lineage: Eukaryota > Metazoa > Chordata > Mammalia > Carnivora > Mustelidae > Meles > Meles meles. The sequence continues at coordinate 74,894,990 of NC_060078.1, read as the reverse complement.
TTCCTTCATGGGCCTTCAGCCAGTTTTTCCTCACAGACTTACTTGTGGGAATATCTGATTAATACTTATCTCTGGTACCCACTAACCTTCTTCACATTTCTGGAAGGCAGTGATTTGCCATTCGGCCACCACTGTTCTCCTGACGTTTGGGACACAGTGGGTCCTCAATAAAGAGCTGGTAAATGAGTCAGCGTGATTGTCTGGGGTCAAGTTATCAATTCAAGCCTGAAGCCCAGGACATGCGACATAAACCTCAAGGGAAGAAGGGGTCTGGTTTCTGTCTGCTCAGCCGAGGGCCCCCCAGACCACGCGAGTCTCCACACCACCGCACCTTTTCCTCCCAGGGGACCCAGGTCTGTTCAAGTGGGACTTGAACAACAGCCAAAGCTACCAAATGTTCCCTTCAACTAAAATGTCCTCTTCCCGACAGGGACCATTTTTGACGTCTGCCTCCCTTGGGAGCAGCCCGCACACCCACCCCGAGGTGGCTGACCCCCCAGAGGGGCCTTCCCTCAAGCTAAAGGCGCTGTCGCCTCAGGGAAGGCTAGAGAGAAAGGGCAGAGGCAGGGGGGAGTGAGGAGGGGGCAGCCAACAGGCAGTTTTCACATCTCAGGATCTGAAATGATTGCCTTTCTCTCCTCTCGCTGTGGGTGGGGAGGTGTGTGATGAGCCGCTGACTTCAGGCTGGGCCTGGCGGGAGAGCGAGGCCCACAGTTGTCAGGAGCAACTTAGCAAGTCCTTCCACACCCATCACAACTGGGCTCCGATCGATCCACCGCCCGTCCGCGGGAGTTACAAGGCCTGCACGGCCGCGCCGGCCTGTGCCAGGGGCTGCGAGGGGCAGGGGGCCGGCTGCCAGGCCGGAGAACTGGGGAGAGAAACGGCGGAAGAGCGCCGCGGAAGGAGGAGGACGGAGCAAACCCAGGCCGGCCCTGAGAGCTGTGGCAAGGGCGAGCGGCCGAGGAGGGGCCCCACCAGCGCCCCCCAGAGGCCAGAGGTAGAAGCCACGGGCCTCCCGGAAAACCACATCCCTGGGTGCCAGGGCCGCGGTTGGCACACAGAAGGTTCTGGGGCCGTTTCCTCTAGTGTGAAACGTAACAGAGAAATGCTGAGTTTGGGGCCGAACAGAGCGTTTGCACATCCACACGTGGTCACGTGTTGACCAAAGGACTTTGAACGAGTCCTTAATCTCTCTCAGCTTTATCTAGTTTCATCTTCCTTGTGGGTGAAAGACCGCCCTTGTAGGGTCCTCGCGAGGGTTACAGGTGGGCTTATGGGTGCCGACCACACGTGACCGCGGTGCACACCAGCGCCTCTCGCCACGCAGTGAAGAAGATGTAGCCTTGGGCAGCAAACTGGGTCTCAAATCGGGGAGGGGTGTCTCTCTCTCAACCCAAGATTCATGCAAGAGTCCGGAACCTGCTCCGATTTATCTGAGATCACGTCGCCTGCGCTGTCTCCTCAGTGTGTTAGCTTGGATTCAGACATTACAGTAAATGGCTGGGATGAGAACAGACCGAGTTTGGAAAAGCGCTTCGCGGTTGGCAGCGTTTTCATGCACAGTCTCGCGGGACAGACAGGGGTGCTGTTGGAATGAAAAACACAAAGCAGGTCGGTGTTCTGTGACCACAGCTGTCCGGGAGCGCGGCCCTGGAGTGGGGTGTCAGGCGCGGACTTGCACTTGCTCTGGGAAACGTTGGTGTGGACAGGACGAAAGTGTTTTCTTTAAAACAGAGCGAATTCCTGGACGCCCGAGTGGTACAGTTCGTGGAGCATCTGACCCTTGGTTTCAGCTCAGGCTGTGATCTCACGGTCGTCGGATCCAAGCCCCCCATCAGCCCCATGCTCAGTGTGGAGTCGGCTTGAGCTTCTCTCTCCCTCTGTCCCTGTCCTTCTCTCTGCCTCTCTCGAAAATAAATAAATACATCATTAAAAAAAAAAAAAAAAAGAGGAGGGCGCCTGAGTGCCTCAGTGGGTTAAGCCTCTGCCTTGGGTTCAGGTCATGATCTCAGGGTCCTGGGATCGAGGCCGCATCGGGCTCTCTGCTCAGCGGGGAGCCTGCTCCCCACCCCCTCCCGCCCCTGACCACCTGCCTCTCTGCCTAATTGTGATCTCTCTCTCTCTCTCTGCCAAATAAATAAATAAAATCTTTTAAATAAATAAATAAATAAATAAATAAATAGAAAGAGGAAATTCCGTAGTGATTACTGGTCCCCTAAAACTCCACAGTGAAGCCTATCTGCTTGAGTTATGAAATTGTCACTGTTTTCTGACTTGCACCTGCCTCTTTAGAAGGATTTGGCGTGACTCACCAAAGAAAAGAACCACGACATGCGTACATATATTTGTATACATACACACTCTTACATATATGTACATACATATATGTAAGTGTACACACACACACACACACACACACATATCTCCCTACACTAACAAACGTACATACATACATATACAGTTGATAATATAATAAAATAAAGGAATGCAGAAATCAGGGTTAACGGGAAGTAGAAATGGTAAAATCAGATTAACCTAAAGGTTAGGCCATAACACCTGGAGCTGTTACAGATAGGGAAATTCTGATGTTAAATTATCAAGGATGGAGAACTGGGCTTTATTTACGCTCTGACAAAGACATTTTTTCATTTCACCCCCAGATGCCATGCGCAGAGCTGCCCAGACACACTTGTAGACATCAATATCACAGATCCCTCATGGAGCGTTGTCTCTCCTCGAATCACTGTTTTACACTGAATTGGTTTCCTGGCATGAAACCAACTCTACGCTGAGGGGCAGTGCCTACCTCATTTTTCACCTCGGGATTTCCGAGCCCAGCTCTCAGGCAGCAAGCCGGTCTGGGAAAGCAATCTGCCTCAGCCAAGGAACAAGACCAGGCTCCGCAACTTTGGAAATTTTCGACAAGCAGAAGAGACATTTGCTCAGTGAGATAGAATTGTCCAGAAGTTCCTAACTCTGGCGGCGCCTGGGTGGCTTTGTCAGTTAAGTGTCTGACTTCGGCTCAGGTCATGATCTCAGCGTCCTGGGATTGAGCCCCGTGTCTGCTCCTGCTCCCTGCTCGGTGGGGAGTCCGCTTCTCTCTCTTCCTCTGCCCCTCTCCCTCTCTCTCTCAAATAAATTTTAAAAATCTTAAAAAAAAAAGAAGAAGAAGTTCCTAACTCTGCTCTGTGCTTACAGTCTTGACTTCTTCCATCCACATGGACTGCTATAGCATTTACGGAGAAACCAGTGCCTCTCATTGACAAGCCACATGGGGCATTTTTTTTTTCTTTGTAATGTGGGAAGGTGACTTATTATGCCAAAAGATTCTTTTTTAAAAATGTTACTTATTTATTTTAGAGAGAGAGAAAGAGAGAGAGCAGCAGGGGTGGGGGCAGAGGGAGAGAGAGAATTTTAAGCAGAATCTACCTGCAGCATGGAGCCTCACCTGGGGCTTGATTTCAAGACTCCTCGATCCTGAACTGAGCCCCGAATCAAGAGCTGGACACTTAACCGATGGGGCCATCCAGCACCCTTATGCCAACAGATTCTTAAACGCAAGTTCACTGCCAGGAATGATGGGAAACGACATTGTACAGTTTCAGCACTTAATAACAAATCCAAAGGCAGCCGCCTCGTTCTGAATTCAGCGGTGTGGAGAGTGGTTTGCGCCCCACCTCCGGCACTTACTGGCCACAGGAACTCAGGCAGAACTCTCTGAGCCTAGATTTTTCTCACCTGTAAAATGGGGTAACAATAATGCCCACATAATGGAGCTACATAAGGTTAAATGAGAGGAGAATCAAGTATGTGGCCGGGTTTAGCGCTCCAGAAGCATAAGCTGATTATTATTCGTATTGTTAATTTTGTGATGATAGTGATCACGATGACAGCATTCTAAAGCAATGGTTCTCAGTCCGGGATGATATTGCCTCCTAGGGGATGTTTTCAATGTTGGGAGACAGTGTTGTTTGTCCTAACTGGGAGGGAGGGTGCTCCCGGCATCTAGGGCATAGAGGCCAGGATGTTGCTAAGTATCCTACAATGCAGGGGAAAGCCCCCCCCAAATGATCCCACCCCAATGTCAATAATGCTGAGGTTGAGAAACCCCACTCTAAAGTATAACCTCTTGTTCAGAATGAAGTTCTTGGTTTTTAGGAAGTTTATTACATCAGCTAGAGAAATCACAGCTTAAAAAAAAAAACTCTTTGGCAATGTGCTAACTGGCTATGTAATTTACAGAGTTTGCTCAAGCCTCAGTGTTGCTATCTGTAAAATGGTCCGTTTGTACTAGTTGAGTTCTAAGTGTCCTTCTGGATCTGACCCATTCCATGATTCTAATTTTCCGTAGTCTTTTGTGCATGAAGGAAGTAGGAGCCACGCAGAACCCTGCTGGCTACATTCTGGTAAATAAGAGCACAATAGAATTCCTTTGGGAAATAAATCATCTTTTCATATAAAATCTTCTGAAGACCATTTCGAGAAGAGTAATAGATCTGCCAGTCCAACACCTGGAGGGTGAGTAATAATTTACTTAGCCCACTGACTTGGAGGCAGGTCCTGTTCTTGATAAATGGCCCAATTAAGCATCTGTTAATCACAGCATTATCTCATAGGAAGGTAGAATACCTACTTCTCTCAAGCAGTTTCTCAGTGAGATAACATCACACATTCCCTATGCCACAAAGGGCATTTAAGAGTGCAGGGAAGTGTGGGGGGAGCAGTGCCCCTCTCCGGGCTTCCCCCCAAGTCCCATCCTGGCCCTTCCCCCATCAACCTTCCTATAACCTCAGCTCCTGAACTCTCCTGTTCGTCTGAGGCCTTGATAATAAAGCAACATCTGCAAAACCTACAAGAACTTTACTGCAGTTAATTGAGTAATTGAAGCAAGATGCGGGGAGAGGTGATCTATGGAGCTGGGTTGAGGTCTGGGAAGGGAGACAACGGATTTATTGCAAAGGCCGTGGGCGGCCTTGGGTCCAGGCCCTGGTTCACGGGAAGTTTGAGGTCATGTGGGATTAAAATATCTTTAAAAACAAATGGAATAATTTGACTGAAATATCAGGAACGCTGTGCCAGTTTATGCCAGGAGACCGGGTGTGATTTATTTACCTTGCGCCCAACACAGTTTTTGGATATCTGCCCCATTAGTCTAAATTTATAGATTATTGAGCAAATAGATATCACTGGTCTGTGTCCCTCTGTCTCATCCTGATTGTTACATGAAGGTTGGCTTTTGTAGTTCAAGATAAGTAAAGATACGCCTTTAAGAGACTAGAGCTCCAGGAACTATCCAGGCGGGTAATCAGGGACAAAGATATTTACAATTGAGCCGTTTATTTGCTCAAAAGAGGCTGATTAGAACTAATAGGCAGTTGGCGGTATTATCTTCTTGTTATCTGAATACATCCATAAATCTTTACATTTAACCACAATTTACCACCTTGAAGTCACTGGGTTTGGTATAACATATTTGCTAGCCTTGCAAATGCCAGAGAGACGCATTGTGGATACATACAATCGCCCATGTGAGGGTCTGGCCTCGGACCGGCCTGGCCACTAGCCTGAGCCCAAGCCCCCAGCACACGGGAGGATTGGCTTTTTGGAAGATTATTGCTCCTTTTGTAGTTTCTCCACTGCTTTATTAAATCCCAAATTCCTTGCGAAACTGTACAATTTTAATAACTCAAATCCGTGTGGATCATAAAGCTGTCTAAATACACCTAGCGCCCTGGGTACCAGACAGATCTGCGGGCAATGATGTCACTGGACCTGATTAACCGGAACAGGTCACCCGACAAGATTTTATTACAAGTGTCATTTAGATTTCTGACAGCTTTACAAGGCTTAATGGCTTTTTATTAAATACATTGTGTTCAAGGAAGCTGACAGTTGGGGATGCCTTGTAAATACAATGCAATGGAATTTCCTTAGAAGCTGCGTGAGAGAAAGCAGAAGGAGCAAGGGACATCCCTCCCTGTCCCCAGTCTCATTGCTCAGGAGGCCCAGGGTTCATTGTCTCCTGAGGCTAAAGACAAATGACCCCTGACGCCACCCCCACCCCCGCTGGCTCTTCCAAACCCAGATGTTTTCATCTGAAGCTCTCCAGAGAATCAAATTCCTTAGCCCAGAAGGGAACCCACTCTTGCTGCCCGCCCCCCAATCCTTCCTGAAGCCTGGCTTCCTCCTAGGCATCAGTGAGGCTGGCCTTCCTCCCACCATGACATTCCCATTCTTCAGGAGCAGTTAGGGAGTTCTGCTTGTTCCTTCCCAGCAGTGCTGGATCCCCTTGGCGGGGAGATGGGAGGAAGGACGGATGGATTTACCATCCTGCGACTCCCAGGTGCTGGGCACTGGGCTTGGCGCACTTGGCAAATTTCCCCATCCAATCCAACAACCACCTCGCTGAGCAGGTGCTTTTACTCCCCTTTAACAAGTGAGGAATCCCTTTTAACAAGAGAGGAAACACTGGTCCAGAAGGATCAAACAGAAGACGGGAAAGAGAAAGGAGTGCGAAGTATTTCTTACGTGCCTTGCTTCGGTATGCTCTGGGTTATTTCTTCCCTCCTATCGGAAGAAGGTACTATTTCCCGGCTTTTAACATGAAGAAGCTGATGCTCACAGGACTCCCCCGACCCCCATCATTCAGCCCAGATGAGGGCACCGTTACTACTAGAGTGAGACCTGCCCTACTTGCTGGTCGTTGTCTGTCTGGGGGCTGTGCCAAGCACTTTGCCAGCATGGGCTCATTGATTTAAGGATAAATTGTTAACATCATCCCCATCTCACAGGGTGCCTGAGGCCTGGGGAGTTTCAGTCACTGGCCCAAGCTCATGCAATCCATCAGGGACAGAATCAGGATCCGAACCCAGGCCAGTGGGGTCCAGAGCCTGTGTTCTCAGTGCCTGCGCCCTGACAAGTCCTGCCTTCCCCAGCTCACAGCCGGTCAGTAAAGCAGGCGAACTCTGCATCCACGTGTTAGGTGCTGTTTCCAAAACCCTGTGCCCAGTCACCTCACCAGATCGTCACAACAGCACTCACAAGGGAGGAAATGAGTAGTGGGACCCCCATCTTACAGACTGGGTAGCTGAGGCCCGAAGAGGTGTATCTATATTTAACCAGAAACACAAACTATTGATCAGTTGGCAAAAACGGAAGAAGCGCTTTGCAGGAGTCTAACTCTAGCTCCCCCAGGAACAGTGATTCAGTATTTACTAATTCATTGCTGTGGCAAACTTCTAGAACATTACCATGAATAACAAAGATCAACAGTACTTCTCAAGCTTCTCCTACGAGCTCAGCCCTCTGCTTGTTGCTCTTGGGGGCGGAAGGACAAACCTTGTCCTTTGCTCTCAGGACTCATCATCGCCACAATGAGAGATGCCCAAAGATTGAGAGTGTCTAAACCAGCCCAGGACCCGGGACCGCACTGGTGTGTGCACACGCAGAATGTCTGGGGCGGTGCTGGCCGGGGAGAGAGGACGAAAGCCATGGATGTCATTGTCCCTCTTTTAGTAGCCCAAGCTATAAAAAGTAAAAAGAAACCAGCAAACTTCATTTTAATAATGTTTTCTTTAACCCAATCTATGTAAAGTATAATCATTTCAACACATCATTAATGTAAAAATATTCATGAAATGTCCTGCATTCTCTTTTTTTTGCGCTGTCTTTGGAATCCAGTGTGCGTTTGGCACTCACAACGCATCTCAGCTCGGAGCCGCCCCCTTTCAAGTGGTCAGTAGCCACGGGGGACTAGTGGCTGCTGTTGGGACATCATGATTCTAAAGGGCAGGACGTGCCATCGCTAGTGACACCCAGAAAGCAGGATCTGTGCACACTGGGTATTCAGCAAACTCCTTCTATGAGAGTTTGAAGTCAGGAGCCATGGTTGTGCGGAGAGGTCTCCAAGAGGGGATCTGGAGCAGGTCACTTGATCTAACCAAGCTTTGAGTGACTAGAAAAGGGGGTGATGATAACACTCCCTAACCTCTCTAGAGGAGAATAAAGTGAGACAGCACCGTACAGTGAGACCTTGGTAAACACTGGGTGTGATGAGTCCTCTGTTTCGGTTCCTGGGGTGGTGAAGCCAGCAGTCTGTGTCCAGCCAAGTCCCGCAGAGGCTCAGAAGGCTACAGACCCATGGACGTACTGGACCCGAAGTCCCACCTCTTTAATAGTGCACGGGAAGGTGGGGGCACACATCTGATGTTCCAGACCAGAGCAGCCAAACCGGAAACTCAGTAATATTCCAGGAGCCACCCCTAGAGAGAATCAGGGATTACTCCCATTTAATCAGGGGGGTGGGGAGGGCCTCTGAGGGTCTCCAGAGACTCTTCTGCTTGATAGCCATGCCACTCCAGCCAGGTTTCATCTGTCCTGAGCCAGGCTTTGCTCAAAGTGGGAAAGAGGAGCCAAGGGGGCAAACGGATTTTCTTCCGTCCCTATCACCCCACAGCCTCCAGATTGGAGGCTACCGGGGTCTCTCTCTGTGATTTGCTCACTGTTTCTGCTCTTGGGGGCTCGGGAGTCCAATTTTACATGAGCAGGGGGTTTCTCAACTCCAACTGTGCATGGACTCCATTTAAAGGAAAAAATAATTCATACGTTCTGGAGAATTCATCTCAGACCCCAATTGGAGATGAGACAAATTGAAAGGCTTGTTGTATAGCAAAGCGTATTATCATTGCAACAAAGGAGATGTGTTTAAATGTCTGGTATGAGAATTATTTTTATGCTTTTGAAAGAAAAAGTGATTTTTCAAGTTTGTATGGGACTTAGAGCTTCCTGAGATGATGTTTTTAGATGGCAGTTGGAGAAATCCTGAACTGGGGAGAGCTGCCGTGTGGAGGTCATCAGGAAAAGGCCAGGGCAGCCTGGAGGGATGGTCCAAGCCACTCTGTCTCATCCATCATGTCACCTCTCAGCCTCAGGGGATGAACACCTGGCTCGGGCCCCCGTGCCCACCCCCAGCCTCTGGGTGGCAACTCGGAGCTAATTCCCACAGCACGAAAAGCAGCCCGTCCCTTGGCAAGCCAGCACCTGTCTTCTTGCGTCCGGGGGCAGGTTCGAGTTTTCACGTTTGTTTCCTTTTTCCTCCGGATAAAAATCTCCACGGTGGTAGGTTCACTTTCAAACAGGAATTTTGGAAATATCCTGTGTACTAAGGCTAGTGAACGGCAGGCACCACGTTTATGAATATAGGAGTCCATTTTAAATGGTGCCGATTTGCTTACGACACATTTTTACACAGCTTCTAAAATGTGTCCCATCTGCCCCAACTCTCTCCTTCGTGTGAGGCCCCCACAGCCACGTGGAAAAAGCACGGCGTGGGAGGAGTCCGGAGCAAGGGAGCACCCAGGTCTGCTGCGAAGAGTCAGGACGTCACTTTGAATCCCCAAGCCTCCGTGTTCTGCTTAGCAAATCTCGGAGCACATCAGCAACCCCAGAGGGGGAGGGGAAAGTGAAATGACTTTGTCCCTGGCTCGATAACCACCTATCAAAGGACCCAGCGCAGAATAGAGGCGAAGTGCTCCCCTCACGCTCCTAGACATCAGAAGGGAGTCCTCTCTCCTTCTGACCATCTCGGGGCCAAGCTATCTGTCGGATAATGCATCGCCCAAAAGGATGCTGAATGTCAACTTTTCCAAGCTGGGGGCAGAATGCTCTGATGGGTACAAGCTAAAGGACAGGGAGAATGCTCCCCATTTATCTCTGGTCAGTCCTTACCATAAGCTCTGTACTGGGGCAGCGCGCTGTCCCCATGGCCCTGGGGATCCCTGGAGAGACGCAAGGACACAGGCAATGGGCCGCATCTAGGCTGTCAACTCCTAGCATCTAAATGGTCTCCTTCCATTCACCTTGCCACTGACTCTGCAGGAGAGGTGTTGAGGGGGGTGGGCTGGGCTAGGCAAGCCACTCCCCTTCGCTCCCCGGCTTTATCTGCAGGCAGCACTGCATTCTGTGCCTTAGAAAAAGTAGATATGTGGATTTATATTTTTTTAATCTTTTTAAAGATTTTATTTATTTATTTGACAGAGAGAGAGAGAGCACAAGCAGGGGAACAGCAGGCAGGCAGAAGAAGAGGGAGACGCAGACTCCCCGCTGAGCAGGGAGCCCCACGTGGGACTCGATCCCAGGACTGTGAGATCATGATCTGAGCCGAAGGCAGATGCCTAAGGACTGAGCCACCCAGGTACCCAGGTACCTGGATATAGCTGTGTGGGCAGTCCGGTCAGAACAGAGGTCAGGCATGCAGAAACCAGGAACACGCTGCCCCAGCTGAGGAACGTGCCTTCCTGTTCCACAGCCTGGTGAAGAGAGGGGTTGGGGAAGATTCGGAGAGCCGGACCCTGCGCACAGAGGGCACCAAACTTCCCAGGGGGGCCACTTCCCTGGGAGCCCGCATGCCTGCTCATGTCGCTGAAGGCCACTAAAGAGCCCGATGACCTTCCAGCCCCATCCCTCAACTCCGTGTCCCAGCCACAGCTGGCTTTACCTGTCACGCTTTGATAATTCTCTACTCTTCCACGAATCAGCCATGAGACCGGCACTGATGATTTCCTCTGTCTGATCTTCAGTTTTCCCATCAGGGAAAATGAACACAAGGATGCCTACTTCTCAGAGATGGGGGAATTTAATGAGCTAGCAAGTGAAAGCATGCAACACAGCCAGCACATAGTAAGTGCTGGATTAACTTTTTAAAATAATGATTTGTTAGGTAATCTTCACATTTAACACCTTACTTGAAAGAAAGAGCCTAGAGTCTCCCCAAGTAGCGCATACCTCTGTCTATCTCACCACACCCTATAATGAAAAAAAAAAATAGTCTCCAATACTCAGAGACAATTGATGCTTGACAGGAGTTCCATGCCACCCAGGGCCACCCACCATGGCTTCCTTGTTGTGTGTTGAGCCTACACAACTGTCCATGGCTGCCCAGGGCCAGCTCTGACCTGATATGTGTCTAGAGTCCAAGGGAAGTTCTTCCCTCAGTTTTCAGTCCTGAAAGCTACCCAACCCCAACAGGTAAAGTAAATCTTTCTAGACCTGAAAAAGGAGCACCCACTCCCTCACCCATCCTCTCAGCCTTCTCTTCCCGGTGACTGAATTTCCACCTCTGAGCAGAAGCTCAGTGGGTTCAGGCTCAGATGCCAAGAGGGTCCTGCCTTTTGTGGTTTGGGGAAGACCTATCATGTCCCAGAGCTAGGCCTCCTGGCAGGATCTCCTTCCTTCTCCCTGGCAACACATAGGCTTTGCTTAACCCGAAATGCACCCTCAGCAGCCCCCCCACTAATGTCAGACTGGCCTCCCTGCTTCCGTTCCTTTGCCTTCTCCCCGCTACGTTTTCCACATTTGGCCTTCTACAGTATGAATCCACTCACATTACCTGCCCCTTCTTAAAACCAACCAAGGTCTTCCATAACCCTCGGATGAAATTCTGAACTCCTTCCCAAGCTTCAGAAGTTTCTTCTGAGCTTGCCTTTGCTTTTCTGCACATCGCTGTGCTAATTCCTACCCCAGCTGCAGTTCTCAGCCTAGATGTCACCTCCTCTGGGAAGTCTTCCCTGATGCACCTCCTCAAAACTCCCACAGCTGCCTACTCCTCCTTTGTCCAAGCGGGTATCAGACCTCATGTGCTGAAATTATCTGTGCACCTGTCTCTCTGAGAGGCTGAACTAACTTACTCCTCTCTGCTTCCCAGTGCCCGGAACAATGCTGAAAACTGTGCAGAATTCATGAGTTCATAGATTTGGGATGACTAATTCTGGAGACGCACCCCGAAGCTCTCTTGCACTGGGTCAAAAGCTCAGAGCTCCCCCAAGGCTCATGGCCCAGCAGAGGCCTGTGGTTTTACTGCTAATGGAAATTGGGCTGGCAGATCAAAGGCAATGACTCCTACAGCCCAGACTGCCAGCAGCCAGCACTATCGAAATATCAGTGGAATTGGTAATTCAAAATTAAGTGGGTTAATGATTGACACAGATTTGTAAAACCCGGCCCACCACCTTGCCTCTTGCACACAGGGCCTCTCCTATTCTGGCTTGTCTGGGAGCTCTGGCTTCCCAAACAGGAGTTCATTTAGTCCTAGCCCTGCTCCTCCCCCACCCCACCCAGCTTTAAAGGGCCCCTGTTCTCAAAAACGCTACACCATTCCTGTGAGGTGTCTTAGAAAAGGCTTAGCACCTGAGATCCCCTTTCAGAAATAAAAACTCACAAATTTGAGCCAAGGGAGAAAAGCCTGGTACAACTTTGCACCTGTAACCCATGAGTCACTTGATTAGGAAAATACTCAAAATCAAGTTCATGATTCTCGGTGTGGGGTACAGGAAAGTGGGGGGCAGGTGGAGAGCGAGAATGCCTTCAGCTGCAGCGGCTTTCAAATCCCAACCGTGATCTAAATCTGCGGGGCTGGCCACATTTTAGAAAATGTCTTTTTCCCTTCTGGTCCTTTATTGAGCTAGTCCAAGGGCAGCGGGTATATGTGAACAACCCCAGGAGGATTTCAAGGCCGCCCCACCACGGGGCAGGCCGGGCTTGGTTCAGAAGCTGGGGAGGAGAATGGTGGCCTGGGTGAGGAGGGAGTCCACCTATCAGATAAGAGAGACCCCGCCAGGAGCAACCCTCAGCAAAGCCTCTGGTGGACGTGAACTTGTGAATGCTCTGACGATAGATGGAGAACTGGTAAGAGAAAAAGTCTTTTGTGAAGACGCCCAACCCTGCTGGGGGCCTGCTGGGCCACTGGGCAGAGTTCAAGTCCAGATGAGGCACATACTGCCTGGTCTGGTCTAGCCTTGCCTCCTGGCATGCTCATCAGCATGATTCCAAGAAGGGGGACTCTGGCTAAGGATACCCTAGGCACTCGAGAGAAATGGATGAAAAGTGGGGATGATCACCCCTTTCCTTCAGGTGGGGTGAGGATCCAGTAAGATCCTTAACCTACAGCAGCTGGCCAAGAGCCGGGCGCTGCCCTGGCCCCCAGCTCTCCTGAGAGGCAAGCGCATTAGTTCTCAATGACTGTGACCCATATGGTCACCCGGGGTCACTCTAGGAATGCTTTTTCTTGCTGTTTGTTTGTTTTAGGCCTTTCTGGAAAAGGGGAGGAAGAGCCGGGAAGAGAGGGGAAGGTGCTTTGTCACATGGGGTCTCAGACCAAGGGGACAAGAGGACAGGCAGACAGGCAGGGACGGCTCCCTCCCAGAGCTCTGCCTGCCCACAGGCTTCCTGCCAGGGCTCGGAAGAAGGGGACACGGGAGGGCTGGGGGCCCAGGAAGGCTAGAGGACCGAAGGCCACCTCCATCCTCCCCCTCACGTCATTTTGTCCAACTTCCCTTCAAGTTTGTTATGAGCAAGAGATCCTGGGCTGCATATTAATAAAACAATGGAATTTTTATTTCTTCTTCTCATAAATTACGTAATTCAAACCTTAAAACACCTTTAATGAACAGTGACTGGGCATATGACACTTAATAAAACTGGGCTCAGGTCAGTTTCTGCTTGACAGGCTACCGGCCGACAATGTGCCTTGCGAGTAAATGATTAAGAGGCAGGGATCTTTCCTGGGCTCTACTATTAAACACTTCAAAGGTTTCCACAGTCAGATAAAATGAAAAGCAAATGTGTTTCACTGCCTCTCAAATGCCTCAAATGTTTTAGCAGGTGCAAGCAATGAAACCTTCCATGGTGACAGCATTTCAGGGTCTGCAAAGTGCACCCGACTGAATTCTGGGAATTCTGGGCTGGCTTCATAAAAATTCATGATTCCCAATGAGGAGAGATGTTCGGTCTTTAGAGCCCATCTACATATGTGGCACAGAAGGAAAATAATCTCAGGGTCTTCCAGATCATGGGTCAGCTTAACCCTTTCTGTCCCAAGAGAGATCCCAACCTGATCCCCAGCTAGAGTGGTTCCTCCTACCCCAGTCGAATGGGAGCCAATCTTTGGATTGGCCTAGACTTTCCAATGGCACCTGAATGGTCAGCTTAAACCCAGGTCCTCTTTTCTGGGCATGAGTACCTTTCTACGTGATTTAGGAATGCATCCCAGACTATGAGAGCCAGCGGACGTCATACAGTGGGATTCTGCACAAATTATTTCACCTCTCAGTAGCCTCATTTCCTCATCTGTGAGACGGGGCAATCGTAGTGCCCTCCTCGCAGGGTTTGTGCAAGGATTAAACGGGTTAACCTCATAGAAGCGCTTAGATCCCACAGCGGAATTCAATACATGTTCACGATTCTTATTGTCCCATTAGGAAAAATGAATATGAAAAGTTACCATTCTACAGCTTGGCGATTTGAGCTTTTCATTTAAAATTTGCTGTAACTTAGCTTTATAAGTCATAGTAATCTCTCACATAGACTTATAATATTTTATAGTTTACAAAGGACGTTCTGAGACGTTACCTCACTCCAACTTTTCAACAGTAAAGCCGTGAAGGCAGGGATGCTCTTCCGTGGACTCAGGATGGGTTTCCAGCCCTGTCGTGGCTTTCTTTCACAGAGGTGGACCCATCGCTCAGACCTCTGAGTCTGTGAAATGGGTGCAGAGAGGTTCCCTCTGAATCCCAGTGAGTGTCTGTCTTCAGAACCAGAGCTCCCATGATCTGCTGAGTGATCAGAGCACTTGGCTCCTTTCTTAGCCTACATTTTTCTTTTTTTTTTTTTTAAAGATTTTATTTATTTATTTGACAGAGCGAGATCACAAATAGACAGGCAGGCAGAGAGAGAGAGAAGGAAGCAGGCTCCCGCTGAGCAAAGAGCCCGACGCGGGACTCGATCTCAGGACCTACATTTTTCTTATTTACGAGGGAACTCACATGCACTGGACGTATTATCTCCCCCATCTTGCAAGTGGTTGCTCATGAGACCTCAACTTTTACTCTTCCCCTTTCGTAATGAGGAGGCCCAGGAAATGGCATTCCAAGAGTCAATGAGGGAGAACCCCTTCGTTCTTTCCTCGGGGAATAGCCGAGCCGTGATTTTTATCAGAGAACATTCTCCTGATTTCCCGGCAATACAAAATTACTCTCCTCCCCCTCTCGATACTCAATGCACATCTCCAAAAGACGTTGTAGGTTCTGGGTAGGTGACGTTGGTCTCTCCTAGCCCCTGCACCACACGGTGGGTTAATCAGACGCACGCTGTCGTAAGCATCTCACTAATCAGCACCCCCCGCCCCTCCTAAACCCCCCCGCCACCAGCCGGCACACAGTAGAGATTCCCTTCGACAAAATCAGGGTCAGTGTTCTGACTCACACATCGCTCCTCTCCTTTCCCAACAGAGAGCCTGCCGTAGCCAGCTCAGCCTCTCCTCGCTGTTCTCAGCACACAACACCCATTCACTATGCATCCACGCCTGTCTCACCACCTTATTTTGGGACATAATTTTAAGATGTATGTAAAGACTTAATGACCAGGATGTCTTTCATAGTATTATTTTTAATAGTGGCAAATACATCTTGAGTGTTCAGCATTAATAAAATTTGGAGCAGCCATATGCTAAAGAACTAGGCATTTCAAATGAAGTCGATAGTGACGTAAAAAGAAATCCGCGTGTCATGCTAAGTTATAAATAAGTACATTGTAGTGCTCGCTTCGGCAGCACATATATAAATAAGTACATTGTAATGCTGTATGTCTAGAACTATTCCTTGTTTGCTAGAAGTACAAATTTTTATACAAATACTAAAAGATAACTATATCTATTTCTAAGAGCCTCTGAGGATACACATAAGTTGGTTAACAGTGTTTACTACTCAGTAATATATCTCAAATTTAGTTTTTTTTTTTTTCAATTTTTATTCTCAGTACTGCGATTTCAGATTTAATATTTTGTTCACTTTTCCTTCTTTGGGTCCATCTGTATTTTCCAATTTCTCCCTGTGAGACATGATTTCTTTTGTCACATATCTTTAAACGTTATTTTTAATTAGAAAAAAATACTTAAGAGTTTCATACCTGAGAGTAGCTTTGGAATTCATCCAGTCTACTGGCCTTAGTTTCCAGGGGGTTAAACGGAGGCCTAGAAAAGTGAGTTACTTCCATGAAGGTCCTCAGACTATTTGGTGGCAGAGCCATGACCGGAGACCAGGTCCCCTAACTATCCCAGTTCTTTCCAAGAAGTCCTGTGATGTCTCTGAGATTTCGATAAGTATGGAGGGATCATTCCTATAAAGCCGGCTGCATAGAACCACCTTCCCTCCCAGTGAGACTAAGCATTCCTCAATTGGCTTAAAAGCAAACGTGCCTCACACTGTATCTGTCTCCACCCTCTACCCCCAGGTATGGAACCAAATCAATGGCACATATCTGTGTAGGTGCCAGGACTGGGGGTAAACATTACGCCAGATTTCAACACATTATTCTTGTCCAAGCTTCTACTGTGTACACGGGGCAAGTGTGGGACACTGCCCTGCCCGCAGCCTGCCCCACCCCTCCGCTCTTCCTGGCCCAGCTACACGGTTACTGAACAACGCGGTCACATGAATGGGTGGAGATCGCATCAGCCTGCTTCAAGCAAAGATTTTTCCCCCTCCGCCTCCCTAAGCATTTATGGTTTTCCTTCTCATCCATCATGACTCACTCATTTGTTGATGCTAAAATGGAAGGTGGTTGTTCCATCCAATTGCTGTAATTTTCCCATCAAGGGAAAGAAAGAACCGATGTTCCAAGCAGGGACTTAAAGGGAGACCGATTATCCCAGTGAGACTGCAGCAGCAGGTGGGCAGCGGGAAGGATGGCTGGGCTGTAGCTAAGCTTCTGCCAAGGCCTCCGAATGCAAGTTCGAGCCATTTGCTAACAGCGTTTGCCCCTCCCCGGGCGTGGGGCTCGCACCTTCACCTCCTCATAGGCATCCCCTCTGCACCTGACCTGCAGGGCTCCTTTGGCAGTGGAGGAGAATAAAAGGTGTGCAGAGAGGCCTGGTGGATTCTCAAGGTCACAGGCTAATAAGAAGCCCCTGCCCCCTACTCCAGTATTTTTTTTTTTCCTGTATTAGCCTCAGGGAGCATTTGAATAGTTGTGGGACTCCTTGCTCTGCCTATCTACAGGAGACGGAAGGAACACTCTGACCCATTTAGGAATGAGGGCAGAAAAATTAAATCACTGAAAATGTCCCAACATCAGAAGCTCCGAGCTTGGAGCTTGGACCACATGCATCCCTTGTCTTCCTTCTCTTATATTTTCCCTTTTAAGCCTTAAATGATCCCAAAGTCTCAGAATTTCCACTCCTGGGAATCTATCCCATGGAAATAAAAGCACAATTATCTAAAGATAGGGATCTACATATAAATGCAGAAAGATGTTTTGCGCAGCATTTTTTCTTGTCGCCAAGAATAAAAATCAAAAATCAAACGAATTCTCATCAGTAGGAGAATGTCCAAACAAATAAGGGTTCGTGCCCGCTATGGGGGAATGAGGGCTTTGTTGTCAGATTTGGGGGAAGGATTTCCATGAGACAGGGGTGGGGGAGAAAAGCAGGAGGCAGGGAGGCTCATAGGCACACATGTACACGCATGTGTATACTTTGTACATGTGTTTGTGTTCGTTATGTCTGTGTATGATTCTCTGAGCTTTGAGAAAAGTAGAGAAGAACATGAAACTGGTTGCAGGCACGAGGTGGCAGTGGGAGAATTGAGGGGAGAAGCAAGCAGAAAAGAAAGCCTGCCTTGAAAATCGGTGTCTGTAATAAGACCTGCCATGCAAGTCACCTGTGTGTGTGCAGACAGACTCCGCCAGACACAGAGATCGAGGTAGATTCAGATTAGCTGACTTGGAAAGCCATCAGGCATTCAAAACAAGGTGGGTTGGGAAAACCTTATAAAGTAGGATTCTAGTTCCATGAAAACAACAAACAGAACTCCTAGGGGTGTTCATACGTGTTTGGGGACAGGTGTGTGAGAAGGACAACAGTGTGGAAGGCCTCACACCCACGATCACTGGCTACTGGCCGAGGGTAGGGTAGGAGGTGGCTGAAATGGCTTTTCTTTACACAGCTTGGTCTTCAAAAAACCATCTTTCTTTTTGTATTCTGGAAAGTATCCAAGTGACATTGCCTTTAATGCTCCACCGTGCCTATATTCTGATGGCCTTCCTTGAAACGTGGAGTGATTCTGTAACCCTAACTGGTGATCGGAGCAAATGATGGCTGTCCTTGAATGTGGGGGAGGCTTGGGACAGGCCCTGCCTGGGGATCGGGGGCTGGGCAGGTGAGACCCGCCTCAGGGCACCTGGGTCTAGGATCACAGTGTCTCCTCTCCGATGGACAGTGACACCTGGACATAGTGCAGGTGAAAATACGTTCGTCACCCAGATCCAGGGAAGGCGATATGGCTCTGAGTTCCTTTGACAGTGAGACAGAGCAGTGTGGCCCATCCCGGACCCTGGCCTGGCCCCCTGGAATCACGCTGTCACCCGCGCCAGCCTCAAGACCATGGAAGGCTCAGTTGGAGGCACCGGTTCCTGAGGAGGCAGAGTTGGGGTCCTGAGGAAGTGACTTGGCTCATGCTGTGGGGATTTGGGTCTCTACCCGCCAGACTGCCTTATTATAATCATGATATATTCTTGTGCAGGTGAGAAAGCGAGTGAAGTACAGGCTGACATGAATGTTAGTTCCTGCAAAGTTTTCTGGGGAGCAAAAAGTGTGAGGTAGAATTTCTCCAGACTCGATCCAACAGGGATGGGAAAGGAGGAAGTTGGAAGTCGGCCATCGGATGTCCGTAAGCGTTGTCCCAGGAGGAAGGTGTGAGGCCTTCACAGGACTACTGTGGAGATCAGCCAGGGCCATAAACTTGAGGTCAAGACTTGGAGCTCTGCTCAGGCCCAGGAGTGAACATGGCTGCCCATCCACCTGGAACTACCCCCTTTCATTTTTTTTTTTTTTCACAAAGTTTTCTCCGTAGCACATACCACCATCCAACATGCTCTATGTTTTATTTACTCATGGTCAGGTTTCCGTTACCAAATTGTGAGGTCTCTGTGGGAGCGGCTTCTTGTCTGTTTTGTTGGCTGCCATATTCTCGTGACCTAGAATAGTGCACACGGAGCTGCCCGACAGTTACTAAATGTGTAAACAGATACACAGTGAATAAGTGAAGGTCAGAAATTCAGTGAAAATCTGAAAATAGAGTGGGGTGTATCCATTTGGAGGGATACTATGGAGCCATCAAAGAAGGCTTTGGCTCATGGAATGTGCCTAAAACATTCACAGAAAATACCCCTGAGGAGGAGTGGATGGGAGGTGTGGTACCCGTACTTTGTCCTGTCAGGTCATTCTGAAATACTGTTTTGCTTTGTATTTTATTTCTTAACAGAAGAAGAAAAACACACCACGTAATATAGGAAAGGTTTTTAAGTCTTTTGTAATATCATGACAAGATGAATGTGAAGCAGGGTTAAATATTAAAAAACAAATCAAGGTACAAACTTTTACATAGAACAAGTCTATGTGCCCAGAAAAGAAAGGAGGAAACTCTTACAATGATTATCTCCATGTTTTTCTTCTGTGTTACATTTTTCTTTTCTTCCAAATGACCTGCAATAAACATATAGTCAGTAAAAACAAAAACAAAAACAAAAAAACCCTTTATTTAAAAATGCAAATTAAAAATAAGTAAAAATAAAAATTTAAGGCAGCTATCTATACTCGACTATGAGAAATGAGATTATGTAGGAATAGAAGATGAGGAACAGGAAAAGTTTATGTTTTGTTCTGTTTTGTTTTTTAATTGGCAGATCACATGGTGGAGTCTCTGGGCTGCGGTGAAGGTGGGACCTGTTGTGCAGAAGACAGACGTGGCTGATTGGTTCTTCAGGGTTTTCAGGATGGGACGGATTCGACAACCTCCGTCCCAGGATCACGGCTGTGATAAAGTACCCTGACTCCAGGTCAGCCGTCCTCGCATCTAACTCAATTCTCTCCTGCTTCAAAAGACAAAGCAAAACAAAACCAAATAGCCATGAATCTCCACGGTAATAAGAAGTCTGGTGATGTTCTTACAAACGCTGTCCGCAGATTAGAAAGTGGGGAGTCAGCATGCCCCTTCCAGCTCTCCACACCCTGGCCCCACTGGCCTTTACCCCCACCACCCACAATGCAAAATAATCTGGGCTCCTTGAATCTTGATTTTCAACACTTTCACGTGATTTCTGTCTCCCTCTGGCCTCTTTCCAGGATCTCAGCGTCATTCCCCAAAAAGAATTCTGCCTGAAACAGAGCTCAGGAACGGACTTGGCCGCAGTTAAAATGGCTGAGCAGTTTACTTCATGGGCCTGGCGAAGTCCCCTCCCATTGATTTGTCCCCCGTCACTGACTTAAAAGAGAACACAGTGCATTTGCCAACAGGACTGCTGGTGTCTTCTCCAGGGAACCGGGCATTGGGTGACTGCCTTGGTGTCCCTCCTTAGCGGGGCTTCACAACTCAGATTCCTGGGTCCCTTGGCCTTTTGAGGTTTGGGATGGTTGCATTCACATTGTCCCTTTCTCTTTGTGCCACTTGCCACAGTCATAAGTCACTAACTGCCCCCAGGAGAAGAGTGGCCACTAAGCTGGTGGGCAGTTTTAAGCAGTCTCTCCCAGTGGGACAGACACTCTGAGCAACTGTACCACCTGGATGGGAGGATGGACACTGACACCAACAAGGCGACCAGACGGCATTTCTGTGAATGGGCAGGTGGACTCCATCCAAAGGCAGAGCCGCTGATTTCGGTATGGTCAGGCTAAACCACGTGCATGCACACACACACACACACACACAATCCACACGCGCACACACACAACCCAGCTTACTGCTGCATCAAAAGCAGATCTAAAACACTTTTATGGAATTAACAGACTGAGAGTTTTTTAAATAACTCATTTGTAAGAGTTTCAAGATGTTAACAAATGATCAATTAGACTGTTTCATAATTGATTTAAAAATTCATTAGGTACGCAGTGTGGCTTTCTTATTAGCTTTTACTTTAGCTTCCACTTGAGGTTTGTTGCCCTTAAGTGAGTCCAGGAACAGGAATTCCCCCTGGCTGCTAGAGTTTGAGCCTCACCCTGGACTCCTGCCCTTTCCTTCAAGACTTTGAGCCACGATGTTGACCCTGGGACGAGGTTTAGCTGCCTTTCATGCCAGTGTGGAGTGGGAGCACAGAGGGGCTTTAGAAGGTGCAGGAAGTCCTCTAGTGCCACCCAAGCCTGCCTCATCTTCCCCAGAGTGTCCCTTATGAGCAGTGGTCAAAAGCCACAGTAAGGAGCCCACACTCCTGAAGTCCATGTCTCCCCTAGATAGGTAGAGAGCTGTCCTCAGCTTCTAGCCCACCTCAAAACATTCCCATGTCAACACCTTTCCATTCACCCACCCACCCATCCATCCACCCTTCCATCCATCCATCCATCCACCCACCCATCCATCCATCATCCATCCATCCATCATCCATCCATCCATCATCCATCCATCCACCCATCCACCCATCCATCCACCCACCCATCCATCCACCCATCCATCCATCATCCATCCATCCATCATCTATCCATCCATCCATCCATCCACCCACCCATCCATCCATCCACCCATCCATCCATCATCCATCCATCCACTTATCCATCCATCCACCCACCCACCCATCCATCCATCCATCCATCTATCCATCCACTCATCCATCCATCCATCCATCCACCCATCCATCCATCCATCCATCCACCCATCCATCCATCATCCATCCGTCTATCCATCCATTCATCCATCCATTCATCCATCTAACCATGCATTTATTCATCCAGTATTCACTGAATACCTACTAAATGCCAGACACTTTGCTGGATACTAGAAATTGCACTCTCTATTTCTCTCTTTTCACTGGATTTTTTCCCAAAACAAGGACAGAAGCAGAAGCACAGGAGTCTCAGTATAAAGTGGGCTGCCAGTGGTTACCCATGATTTCCTGTTCATTGAAAGGAAATTCTGGGAGGCAAGTCTGTAGGCTTCCCTGAGCTCTTGATGGTGAAGCTTCCATAGTCCATCACTCTCTCCTCCCTCTTCCATGTTGCTTTATTTTTCTTCATGGCACTAACTATCCTTGACATGTTCTACATCTACCTGATTTCTTTTTTATCATCTCTTCCCCTACCAAAACGTAAGTGTCAGATATGTAGAGATTCTGTTTTGCTCACTCTGATTTCTCATGGCCAAATCAGTGTCTGGCACATGGCTGGAACTCAAAAATATTTGGTTTGGGTGGATGGATGGGAGGATGGATGGATAGGTGGATGGGTGGATAGATGGATGGATGGATGGGTGGATGGATGGATGGATGGTGGATGGATGGATGATGAATGCATGATGAATGGAGAAACAGGTGGGTGAAACAGATAGGGTTCCTGCCTTTGTGGAGTTTTGGGTTTTGTGAAGAAGACAATGAATTTAATGGTCAGGAACAAAATCAATGTAAAATTGCAATTGTGTCAAATGCCGGAAAGAATAAAGAATCTAACAAAAGTTTCTGACCTTATTTCAGGGTGTGGGGCCCTCACTCTGAGGAAGCACTTCCTCCTTCTTCAGAATAATTGCCCAAATATGATGGACCATGATGGGGTTGTGAAACAAGATTGAAAAACAGAATTTTAGCCGAATGGTGCTAGCTGGGGGGAGGGTTTTTTGGAGACTTAAACAGAACTTTTGAGGACCTAGAAATCAATTGAGTATTTCATCTTCTCCTGGTGCCTTTTAGTGCCCCCTAAGAGACAGAGAAGAGCCCTCAACAAGGTGTCAGTTTCCTTGGTTCAAATCCTTGCTTTGCTACTTCCCACCTGTGTAACCTTGTGATACTTCACCCCTACAGCCATAAAGAATGGAACTGGTTTTTGCTATAAGGAATGGAACTGGTTGTAAAAGTACTTTCTAACACAAGCCAATAAGAACTTTATAAATATTTACTGGGTTTTTGTTCGTTTGTTTGATTTCTATGATTCAGGGTCAACGATTCTCACAGAAGAGGAAAATGGACAGTTTCAGTGGTGCAGCCTCAGTTTTGCTATAAGGAATGGAACTGGTTGTAAAAGTACTTTCTAACACAAGCCAATAAGAACTTTATCAATATTTACTGGGTTTTTGTTCGTTTGTTTGATTTCTATGATTCAGGGTCAACGATTCTCACAGAAGAGGAAAATGGACAGTTCCAGTGGTGCTAATGGTCTATTCATTTAAGAAAAGTAACTATTGTTGGTTCTCCATGTGCTCCATGTGCTAGACACAGTGAGGCCACAAAGATGAAACTGATGTGAGTTCTGCCTCCAGGTGCACAGTAACAGAGTAAGGGAGATTTGTGAGCAGCCATGGGCAGACTAAACAGCTCAACCTGGGGGCAGAAGGAGTTCCGAGGGGAGTTCATATGAGGACAAGAGTACATTAGCAGAGGGAATCTCGGAGGGCTTCTTGGAGAAGATGAATCTGAACCCACTAACCTTAGTCCCTGAAGCAGCACCTTTCCTCGATTTTCATGGTCTGTACTTGGAGCTGCATTCTCCGCATTTGTGACCTTGTTCCCAGGCTCTTCTCAAAACACAAACCGAGGGGAGAGGTGGTAATGCAGCAGGCAGGGATGGGGGCAGCTGTTTTAGGTGTCCTGTGTCATGCTCCCTCCGGCTCTGTCTGATTCCATCTTTGATTGTCCCAGAAGTGGTGGGCAGTTCTGTGCACGCTAGCAGAGTCCCACCTCCAGGGTTTTCTTAGTGTTTCCCCAATTTCTGCTTTAGAATCTTCTTCGAAGTCAAGGGGGTCCTATTGCACACACCTGCAGGTGCAGCATGAACGTGGAGGACAGGAAGCACCACTGGGCCAGCCTTTAAGCAACAGAAGATGAGACCTGGGACTAAGTTCTCCAGAGTCCTATCCTGTGGCCCCCAAGTTATAGAAGACAGGTTCCAAGGTTCAGGGAGTTGAGCCCTCATTGCCCTGTGGCAACAACCTCATTAACAGCCTTCATACTGATCTTTCTCTCCCCTGTTTCACTTTCCCTAAACTCTTGCTTGTGCCTCTTAGGAAGCACTCAATAACTGTTTGAACCATCATGGTTATACTACTGGAATTTGTATTAGTGTTGTAATTTGTGCAATGTTGCTGTAACCAAGGAGCACCAAAATCTCAGTTTGCTGCTGAGCACAGCAAACGTGTGTTTCTAGATCATATTTCATGTCTATCTGGATTAGCCGGGGGGGGGGGGGTCTGTTCCACATTCCCCTCCTTTGGGCACCCAGAGCAATAGAGCCTTCACGTGGGAACACACCAGCCTGAAGCAGATAGAAAGAAAAAGTGGGAAGTCAAGCACTCCGCCTTAGAAGTTCTGTCAGGAAGTGACCCATGTCACTTCTCTCCACATCCCCACTGACCAAAGCAAGTTCATGCCCCCTTTGAACAGGGATGGAAAGACAACCCAAACTCGTGCTTAGAAGGAGGCAAAGAGGATTGTTGATGAACAGTCCTAGGTATTACCGCGTTATTCTCCTTGCAAAGAGCTCTGTGCCGAGTGCTTGGCTAGGAGCCCTGGAGGCTGGGAGTTGGGGGGCAAGGTGGAGGAAGAGACAGTGCATAAAGGAGAGGACCCAGGCTCTGTGATGGTTGATTAAATGTGGCCACTGCTAAGTCTGAGTCCAAAGATCAACCAGAAAGACTAAGGAATATTGCCAATGAATGGAGTTCATGATCTTGGTTAATTTTTTCATCAGACATGCATTTCTCCCTCTGGGAAAAAATGTAGAGCTGGAAAAGGGTACAGGGTTTCTGGAAGGCAAAGTTCTGGGATGGGAGTCTTCAGGTTTGCCCCACACCCCTGCCTTATGGTTTTATCTTCACCGCCCAATTCTGTCAGTGTTGCCTCCTTGCCTCTTTGCCAAGCCTGACAAGTCCAGCTCACCCTGCCGCTGGCTTTAAGGATCTGAAGAAGACCACAGAAGAAGGCCATCTGGTAACCCTACCCTTGAGGGATCCCCCCTCCCCCCACCCCATGGAGAGGAAATGCAAAGTCAGCCCCAGGAGCTGGCTTCAAGTGGAAGGGAGGTGCTCTCCTTACTCTGGAGACAAAGCTGAACCTGAGCCTTACAGGTCGTCCTCGGTCACCAGAACAAATTTCTGGCTGACAACAGAACTCAAACTGGCTTGTGGTGGGAATACAAGGGAGATTTTGTCTCATGTCACCGAAAAATCCCAGAGTAAATCTGGATCCAGCTTCTGTAAAGCCTGCCTCTCCTCCTCTCTCTGTTCGGTCTTAGACAGAAAGGCCTTCTCCCTCTGCACACCCCCACCCCGCCCACCTCCCAGCTCCTCCTCTAGGTCCTAGACCACTGCAAGGGGCTCACGGCTTTCAGAGCCCTATGGACACAGCCCCAGGATTTTGCTCGGACTCGTTCTGATTGGGCCTCATTGAGGCCAGGCACATGGGACTCTCTGATTGGGCAGTTCTGGTCACACGGTCACTGGAGCTCGTGTGTTGGAACCAACTCCCCGCCACACCAAACAAACTTAAAGCCAAGGAGCGAGGCTCCTGCACGGAGCACTCGAGGCTGTTCCTGCAAGAATGGGAACCGGCTGCTCAGCTGGACAAAGCGAATACTCACCATAGAGAACCGCTAATGTTATTCTCCTCTTAAAAATGAGAAAATTCAAGTCCAGAGAGTTTAAATACCTTCCCCCAAATCACACAGAGATTTGGGAGAAATAGTCCGCATTGTTTAACCATTATGCCCCAAAGAGTAAGTACCCTTGATGCCGGTCACCTCCCGCTGTGTCCTGAAAACCACCATTTCTGCCTGCATTTTGGGAGACAGGTTCTAAGAAGGATGTTTGTAATTCAGGAGGCTTTCGTCTCAACAACCACACCATCTGCCCCCTGGGCTAAAGAAAGCCCCACATCCTTCTCCATGAATAGAGCTCAGAGTCATCCTCCCTCCAAGCCCCCCACCCTTTTTTTTGCTTTTTACTTTTAGTGGGTTGGAATTGAAACATTGTAACTATTAGTTTCAAGGCAAAATTGTAATTGCTCCTAGATCCACTCACTGGTTTCAAGAGCGCTTTAACCTTTAACTTTCTCAGTATAAAAGGAGGCTTGCTGCACGGTGAATCTAAAAGACCGTCATTTATCCCTGGCAGAGTTCATTAGTCAATTGTAACAGTTTAATTATTAGCATTTTAATGCATGAGCATTTAACTAGACAGAACAACAAGCTTTGGCATACAGAACAAGACTTCTTAAACGGAGCTGAATTAACCCACACAATTGTTTGTATTGTGTGTTATTAAAACGAGATGATTAAAATTCAAGAAACAAATAATTCCATATATTTAGCCAACAAACCAGCATTTTGCTTCAAGGTATCCAGAGCATGCTTTCTTTTTCAGCTTGAATTTTGGATTTTAAAATCTTTGGTATATTTTTCTTGTTCCAAATTATAAGCTAACATGATATAAAGAAAATTCACTTCAGTCCACAGGTAATGATGGGTGGCTTTAATAGCAGAACCGACACCCAAGGAGGAAGCTTAGGAATGGTCTTGAGTAGCCCAAGCTGGGAGTCCTTCTATTAGGTGTCCATGGGCAAAATTTCAGATGCACGGAAGAATCACCTAGAGGGTTCTTTAAACTTCACCTCCAGAGAATGTGACGTTCTAACGATACAGAGTGGTTTCTTGAGTCATTGAGTTTCACTGAGGTCATTCTAACATGCAGTCAGACTTAGGAAGCAGGCTCTACCTCTGTGAGACAAGGTGGGTCTCTTAACCACATTTTTCTAATAAGGATAAGTCTTGCCAGTGTTCACAACAGCTCTATTCACAATAGCCAAAAAGTAAAAACAATGCAAATGTCCATCAACAAGTGAATGTATAAACAAAACGTGACTTATGTGTACAATGGAATATTATTCAGCTTTAAAAAGGAATGAAATTCTACACATTCTGCAGCATAGATAAAAACTTGAAAACATCATACTCCTTGAAAGAAGCCAGACCCAGAAGGAGAAGTTTGATTCTACTTCCATGAGGTCCCTAAAATAGTCAAATTCAGAGAGACAGAATATAGGTCAGAGGTTACCAGGGTCTGGGGGAGGGGACAGTGAGGACTTGGTGTCTGATCCATATAGAGCTTTTGTTTGGGAGGATGAAAAAGGTGTGCAGATGGATAGTGGTGATGGTTGCTCAATGTTGTAAATGTATTTAATGCCACTGAATTTTATAGTAAAAATGGTAAAAATTTATTTTATGTATGTTTTACTACAATAAAAAATGAAAAAAGGGAATAAAGTGTACTATATTCACATTATAGAATCAATGTGTACCATCAAATCAGATTTTGGATAGAAGCCTTTGTAAGCTTAAAATGGTGCACACATTTAAAGTGGTAGTAATAGTCTTTAATTATTTGTTTTAATCATATTGTTTTAATAAGAGGCTACAATATAAACAGCTGAGAAGGTTAATTAATAATGTCAAACCTAAACGAGTATAATTAATGTCACTCAGCAAAGGCCTTCACTAGACTCAAAACATATTTTCTCCTGGGGGTAATCATGGCCTGATTTTTCTAAACAGTTTCTCCTGTGGCTGGGAAGCCGGATCTCATGGAGAAAAAGGGGAAAGATGGAAAGTCTTGCATTTTTCATCTGAGGCTGAATATTCATAGCTCAATCTCACATGGTGTCGGGGCACCCGCATTCTGGCTTCTTGGAAGAGGAGGTCTGCGAGCCCCAGAATGGCCTCTCCTATGACAGACAGAGAAATGGGCCAAGGGCAATAAATAACAATCATAAAAGCCAGCGCTGATTGACTCTTTCCTCAATGGCAGGCTTCTGATGGAAATAATGGTTGGGGTGGGTGGAAGGATGAACAGGCAGAGAGAAGCTGTGGGAGAACGCTTCCCATAGCCAGGCAAAAACAAACTCAAAATTCCCAAAGAATTTTCTATTACTTCTTTACTTCTGACTCAAGAAATATAATCAGACCCAGAGAGTCTGGATTGATGGGGATTTGGGCCTGACTCCTGGACTATGAAGATGTCACTTTGCCCCTCAGTAAATGGGGAGAATCCCCCTTGTTCCTCCCTCTCTTGCCAGATTCTCCTTAAAAAGTGACTTTGGTTCTGGGATGACACCCAGACTGATAGGCAGTAGAGGTTCTAACAAACCCACCCTCTGACATGGGTACGCATTTTGGCTCAGAAGTCTCCTAAAGCACAAGGAACCAAGCCCCACCTAGATCTTAATCTTATCTTGGTGATGTCCCCATCTCCCATGTATGATTGGGCAACACAGCTTCCTGGAAAGGTCTTCAAGGTAAACTACTTGCAAAATGAACTCAATAGGCAGAATCAGGGTTTAGGCATCACATGGAGTGATTTTTTTCCCCCGTTTTCCACTTGCCAACTTTCTCAGCAATATCTGCCTAAGGAATAACAGTAGGAAGAGTTATTCTTTCCACTAATCCTAACAACCTTGACAGGCTCTTCTTAATGCTGACTGTATTGTGGGCCACAGAGTCTTCTCTGGCCCATTAGTTATTAAAGTTGGATCATGAGTTTCCTGCCTATGACTGGAGTTAACATTTTTCATGACCAGTATGTGCAAAGATCAAAACCCACATTGCCAATCTCAAAATTCCATCAGCTCTCAATGGGCTGCATTAATGGAGAAGAAGATGGTGCAGATGTTCCCTCTGTTGTCAGTTCTGGAATGTGCCCTCATTCTCCTCCTAGAGCACGTGTGATTCCTGAACTCCATGAAAAGAAGATTTAGTTGAAAACATTCCTTCTTTACAGGAAGTGCCCAGGTCCCAAGTGTGCTGGCTTCCTATGTTTTGTCGGGACCACATCCTGGGAACAAGAAGGGTTTGTGAAGAGTTCACTGTTCTGTCTTTAGGACCTAGGGAAATGACTGGCAATATGTATGTACTTAGTAAACATGTATTTAATAATAGAACCCATCTTAGCTCTCATTTCTGAGCATCTCTGTAAGGATGTGCAGATGGAGTGAAGAAGTTAGAAAAGGAAAATCCTGATGTGCAGAAAGGAAGCCACTCTGGGGAATTGGAGAAAATACTGTCCTGAGAATCTGGTACTGCAGGAAGCAGAAGAAATTTCAGTAATGATCTAGTTGTATTCTCAACACTATATCAAGAGCACCTGATAATTTTAAAATATCAGAGATCAGGAAATTCTATAAAATGATGAGAAGCACAATTGCTGAATTGAAAGGAACAAATAGCAGCTTGAATACTTTTTAAAATTTTAAGTCAATGAAATACAAAATAAGGTCAAGAAATTTTCTCAGAATAGAGAGGTGAGCATTTTAAAAGGAAATAATTTTTTTAAAAAATGATTCAAGAGATTCAATTATCATTTATCAGGAACATCAATGGAGATAGTAAAAAAGATGGAAGATTCAATAATCTAACAATAGAAGAAAATTTTATAAAACTTAAACAAAAGAATAATGTCTTTAGATCCACAGTGCTCCCTGAAAGTCAGACAATATTAATTAAAATAGCCACTATGTAGAAATAGTCCGGAAATCATGTTTTAGTCTTACATAAAGGAAATTCTATAATCCTACCTAAGAAAGGAAAACCTGTCTGGCCTCAGCAACACAGAGCAAAAAGTTTATGTAGCACTAGTCATTGAGGTTTTTATTTTCTTTTTGGAAAAAAAAAGTAAGAAATAATGTATAAAATTTAAAGTGCACAAGTTATGATATGGCTCAATGAATTTTCAAAGGGAAAATACCCATATGGTCAGCACCTAGTCAAGAACCAGAACATGACTCTCAGCCCAGAACTCTTCTTGTGTCCTAACAACCACTTCATACCCCGAAGAGTAACCACTATCCTGACTTTTAACATCTTAGGTTAGTTTAGCCTCTTTTAGAACTTTATATAGATGGAATCATTCTATGGTCAGTCTTCCATGTCTGGCTTATTTTGTTGAATGTTATGTTTTTGCATGTAGTTGTTGTTCTTCCATGCTCATTGCCATGTAGGATTTCATTGTATGACCAGACAGCAATTTATCCATTCTCCTGCTGGTCGACATTTCATTAATGAACATGATTTGTCTCTTGATGAACATGTATGTGCGTTTCTGCGGGGTATATACCTAAAGTGGAATTGCTGCATCATAGGTAGGTTACACTTACTGGATATGGCCAAACCATTTTTTTTCTGAAGTGACTACCAATTTCTATTCCTCTCCACAGCGTGTGAGGGTTTCAGTCGCTCCACACCCCTCCAACACTTGGTACGTCTGTCTTTAAATTTAGTCGTTCTCGCAAGTTTGTAGTGGTATCACATTGTGGCTTTAATTTGCATTTCCCTATTGACTAATGAAGTTGAAAACCTTTTATATGTGTATGGTTCATTGAATAACCTCTTTTTGAAGTGTCTGTTCAAGTCTTTTGCCCATAATACTCCTTGTCTTAATTACTATTGTTTGATAATAAGTCTTGATATCTAGTAGTGTAAATCCTTCACTTTTGTTATTTCTTCTTTAAGATTGCCTTAGCTTTTCTTGGCTCTTAAATATCCATGTAATTTTAGAATCAGCTCATTGACATAAAATAAAGGCTTTCTAGAATTTGTTTGGGATTTCATTTAATCTATAGATGAATTTTGGGAGAATCCATATCTTTACAATATAGATCAAGGAACATAGTATATCCTTCCATTTACTAGGTCTTCTTTAATTTCTTTCAATAATGTGCCGCAGTTTTTCTTGCATACCCTTTGTTAGATTCATTTCTAGGTATATGATGTTTTTTGAATGTGGCATTACCACAAGGATAGACAAATAGATCAGTGGAGGTTCAATTCTATTCTGGAGCATTAAAAATGTTTTAGATCTTAATCTTAATATTTACACAGACATGCACAATTGTCAAAACTAATCTAACTATATTCTTAATTAATATATTTCATCCATTTTCCCTGTTTGTTTTACCACAACAAAGCAGTATGAAAAAATATATATATATAGGGTAAGGCAGACAATTCAAAATAGAAAAAAAATGCTAATAATAAAGAATGTAAATTACAATAAGTATGATGATTTTTTGACAAATTAGCATAAAATTTTCCTCTTTTTTATGATATTACCAGTATAATAACCATCAAGGTACAAGAAAACTGACACTTTTATATACTACAAGAGGAAGTAGAAATTGGTATAAACTTACTGGAGGGCAACTTGGAAAAATGTTTAAAAATGTGCTGCAAGTCCACTAGAAATTTCACTTTCAGAAATATATTTTAAAGAATATACCATACTCTTACTTAAAGAATATGTCATAAATTTAGCATAAATTTAGCTATTAGGATATTTACTATAAAATTCTCTATAATAATAAAATACTGAAATTTATCTAATAATAGGGAATTAATAAGATAAATTATGATATAGAACAATGAAATAATATCAACCACTAAAATTTATGACATAGAAGAAAAGTTAATGATACAGGAAAGTATTCTCAATGCACTATTTGGCAAAAGAAAGTAGTCTACAAACAGTGATCATTCAAGAAGTTCCAAATTTGAGTTTTTAAATTCAAATGTATATATCTCATCACAAGAAAAAAAATTACAAGTGTGTGAGCTGATGATGTTAATTAAACTTACAGTGACGATCATTTCACAATATATGCATATGTCGTATCATACTGCAGACCTTCAACTTGTACAATGAATCAGTTATATCTAAACAAAACAGGAAGAAAAATATATATAACAATAAGAAATATATATATAATATATAATAAAATATATAATACAATAAAATAAGTATATATATAATACATATATATATATACAAAAAAGAGAGAGAACAAGGACATACAACTAAATGTCAGCAGGGACTTTCTGTGTATTGTGATCATGGGTGATATTTTCATTTCTGTTTATGCTTTCACTTTTTCTAAATGTTTAACAATGCACATATATCACTCTTTTTCTAATAAAAAGAATATTTTAGGAAATTGTAAAAGAAAGATGGTAGGCACAGCCCTATCTAATACATTTAAAAATGTCAATGAATAAACTTGTCAATAACAATGTCAATGAATAAAGAGAACACTCTTGCCAAGAAACAGAAATTGACAAAAGAAAAAAATATATATTTATATGTATTATGGAGAAAAACACACGAGAGTTTTATTGGGATTATGGGCAACTTCTCCTTCTTAACATCCATCCTTAGTTTTCACGCTTCTTCCAATAAATATAAATTCATATTATAATCTGATAAAAAGCCATGCGAACCCAGGGGAAAACAGGAGAACAGCAGGAGCCCCCCGTGCGGTTGGAGGACTGGCCTTTGTGTTGATGGCAGACACTTTGCAGAGCTCTGGGCACTTATACGCAGTCACCATCTTTACTCAGACTCAGTCCCAGTGCCTACGCACGGTCCCTGCAGATTTCACACACATTCTCTCAAACTTCACAGCCCACGAAGGTAGATGTTACCCTTCAGATTTTCACAGGTGAGGAAACTCAGCCCCAACAGGATGGTCATTTACTCAAAGTGGCCTGAGGCGTATAAAGGGGAAGGAGGGATTTGAACACTTTCTGACCCACTTTCAAAGTCTATGCTGCTTACGCTACATGAAAACTTTGTTATTGTCATATCACAGTAAGACCACCAAAATGTTGTTATAAACTCTAAAGCCACCGTGCGCAAGGGCCTCCTTCAAGATAAATACAATCTGTTTGGAATGCACCAGCTTTATTGAAAAATATTACTGAAATCAAAGCATTTTGCACTACTTTATTCATTATTTTTATGGTACTCCAGGATTTTTGTGGGATTTGTTTTTCATTTCACTTCTGTAAGCCTGCCAATGCTTTAAAGCAATATTTCAATTGAAGGGAGGGGAAAAAAACCAGTTTTCCGAGAAAAAAACTCGACAGTGTTTTCCATCCTTCCTACGGTTTGGGGAAATCCTCCCATCCTCCCTTCCCCATCCCCTCTCCCCAAGTCCCATGAAGTGCAAATTTAATACTCAAGCTACTGTTTAAACAGCCCCGAATGTTTAAAAGAAATGAAATCAGCAGTTGCAAAGTTTTGAAATGTCTGCATTGCCAGCCTTTCCACCGAGGATGACACAGATCACTCTGATACAGAGACAATCAAAAAATACGCTCTGTGGGTCCTTGCAGTCAGACACTTCGTTGCCCTAAGAGATGATGAAGCATTGAGGGAGGGGTCTTCCAGGACTTGAGAAGTCAAGCCAGACCTCTGACGTGAAAACAAACGGCTCCACTCGTGTGTTCATTTCACAAACGCTAGTGTTTTCACCAGGTCCTCCTGGTCCCCGAGGGGCTTACAACCCAGGTCTGGTTTAGGGCAGGTAAATTTAGGCACTGAAGTTTATTCTGCAGACATCAAGCAATCCTGTAATGGTGTGGCTCTGGACAGCCCCCCTGGGACTCTAAGGAAGCCTGGCGGCGGAAGGGAGTGTGTGGGGAGGGAGACTTCGGAAGGGATCAGAGCCCAGGGTGAGGATACATTACCCACAGCCCCACCCCTCACCTCAAATGCCGCAGCTCAACTAGGATCTGTTTCATGTACTTGGATTCCCCATCAGTTTTATTTTGTTTGTTTTTTTTAAGATTTTATTTATTTATTTGACAGACAGAGATCACAAGTAGGCAGAGAGGCAGGCGGAGAGAGTGGGGGAAGCAGGGTCCCCACTGAACAGAGAGCCCGATGCGGGACTCGATCCCAGGACCCTGAGATCACGACCCAAGCCGAAGGCAAAGGCTCAACCCATTAAGCCACCCAGGCACCCCTCTCATCAGTTTTATTTTGGATGAAAGACAATGTGTTTTTTTTTTTTGTTTTGTTTTGTTTTGTTCTGTTTTGTTTTGTTTTTCAAGCAAGTTTGAGAAGAATCCCTGCTTTACTGCCCTGAAACATGCAGAAAAAGAACAGGGGGCTTCTCTGTGCCTCAGAACACTGAAAGAATCAAAGCATTTTCCCTCAATCGCCAATGCCCAGATAAAACCTCCTCTTTGAAGAGCTGAGGAAACTGCGGACCAGAGCAAGGAAGAGAGACAAGCTCAGGGTCACAGAGATGTCTCAGTGAGTGCTACAGCAAAAATGAGTCAGAGTGACTTGTCCATCTGAGAAAACTTAGCCCCAGGCTTTTAGTCAGCAAACCACATTGCCAAAATGCACTTTTTTTTTACTCACGTCCTGCTTCTTTTCAAAACCAGAAATACATAGGAGTAACGACCTGACAGCGAGTATTATTATTGAATGTGGAAATGGATCTTGAGCTTCCTACCACTCCAGGTGAAAAGAGAAATCCACAGTGTTTCATCGTTCTTATATATAAGGAAACATCGATTCTTTTTATGGGAGATGATTTCATGAAAAAAAAGTCCTTATTTAAACTTACAGAGGAAAAGAGTTGTGCTCTTTTTTGGACAGAATAAACCAGTAAGTCCTAAGATACTACCTTTCCCACCTAGACAGACTTTTTTGGTAAGTTTGTGGATTAATGGGGGGAATTCACATATTGGCCACTTCCACGGACATTATAAATAAAATCATCGGTTTTGTAAGTTGAGATCATACAACTTCTATTTTTCTTTTTCTCATTCTTCAGGGCTACATCTTTTTTCCCCCTAAACTTCGCATTCTGTGTGGCTTGTATCTGTAAGCAAGGAGTACAAATTCCGTAGAAAGAAGAGCAGAGAGGAAAAGAATAAAAATGTTTGTAATCTGGGGGGCACTGAGCGCTCCGCACACCATCCCACAAGCTTATCTAACACTACGGTTTCCTACTTTGTGTCACTTACTTCCTGTACTCAGCGAAACCCACCCTGGACCTCTCTTTACCATACCACAACTCTTTTTTTTTTTTAAAGATTTTATTTATTTATTTGACAGAGAGAAATCACAAGAGAAGCAGGCAGAGAGAGAGGCAGGGAAACAGGCTCCCCGCTGAGCGGAGAACCTGATGTGGGGCTCGATCCCAGGACCCTGAGATCATGACCCGAGACGAAGGCAGAGGCTTAACCCACTGAGCCACCCAGGCGCCCCTACCATACCACAACTCTTTACAATGGCTCCTGGAATCAAAATACAGAAAAGCCACGGACTAACAGGGCTCAGAAGTTTACCCTGGTGATAGGGATCGTCTGTCAAATTCTCCAGCCACCTGCTGTATGTAAGCCAGGCACTGATCAAGGCACTCCATGTCCCAAAACAATAAGGATCACTCCTCTGCCTTTGGAGACCTCAATTAGTGGCCAGAGACAGCCAGCGGTCAACACACAAAAAAGAACAACAAACAAACAAGAAAATAGCAGACTGTGTCACAAGCTGGGAAAGAAAGAAACCAGGAGCAGGGATGGAAGGTAATTGGAAATAGGAGGAATGGGCATGGGGCTTTCCACTGGCGATCGTTGAGGCTTCTCGGAGAGGTGACAGTTAAGCTGAACCCAGAAGATGAGAAGCACTTGGGGAGCCAAGGGCCAGGCAGAACCATCGGAGCCTGGATCTGAACCAGGCAGTTCAGGAGGCCTTGGGTCCCCTCTTGCTGAGTTGCTCTGACAACCCCATAAGGTCAGCATCTTCTCCCATCTCATAGGCGTGAACACTGGGGCTCAGAGAGGTGGAGTGATTTGAGCTCCACCACACAGCCAAGAGCAGTGGAGCAAGATTTTAATCCAACAACATCTGGCCCAAATCTCTGCTCTTAGCATTGGCTTCATTTGTTCGGCTCACTGATCCATCAGCGACCACCACAGGCAACTCAACATATAGGGGGTCAGTTGATTAACTAGCTAGTTGTCTATTCGCTTTTTTAATTTAAATTCAATTACCAACTTAGAGTGCATCATTAGTTTCAGATGTAGTGTTCAATGATTAATCAGTTTCATATAACCCACTGCCCATCACACCATGTGCCCTCCTTAATGCCCATCACCCAGTAATCCCACCCTCCCGTACACTTTTCCTCCAGCAACCTTAGGTTTCCTAGAGTTAAGAGTCTCTCATGGTTTCTCTCTCTCTCTGATGGTCTGTCCATTTTACTCACACTCAGCCTCATTCCAAAGAGGGTTTGAACCCCCAGATTCTCTGTACTTGCTGCCCTTCTGTCCTGTCCTTCAAATAGCGCCTCCTCCTCCAGCAGGATGGGTGGTACAGAAATGCCATGGCAATGACTTTCTCAGCGTTCATGTTCGGACTTTTACAGAAACTCACAGACAAGGAACCTTCTCACCCTCTGTCCGGTGTTCCCCTTGGATGCTGCTGTTCGGTGTTCCAAAGGTCCTATGGATACCTAGAAACTCGGCCCTCCCTTTATCAGGCCAAACACCAAGCAAAAAAGCAAAGAACCTCCCCACCTTCTCTGGCGATGCAGCAAACATCCCCTGGAGAATTGGAGGGTGTGTGGGGGGGGTGTCTTGCGTGCTCCGCTCCTCTGCCCGTCTCTGCTGTCATCATTATGCACATGGAGGGATGTCACCACGGAAGCATACCTTCGTGCCCTCCCAGCTCTGACTTGAGCTTCGGGGGTGGTGGAAGCAGCCTGGAGTGGAAGAAAAGGCTCTTTCTAACCCCGTGGCTCATTCCCAAGCCTGCTGGTTGATGAAAC
The DNA here is from genome assembly GCF_922984935.1 of Meles meles. Lineage (NCBI taxonomy): Eukaryota > Metazoa > Chordata > Mammalia > Carnivora > Mustelidae > Meles > Meles meles. Next base: position 74,858,369 of record NC_060078.1, on the reverse strand, counting down.
CCATTGCAATGACTTCGATGAAGTACAGGAAAATGGGTCACTCCCCGAATGACCACATCTGCCAAAAATAGGCATGTTACATCATTGCCACACAGGACCTGACTCTTAACTCAACCAGGTGTGCAATTTGGGGGTTTTTCTAGTAATCTGCCGACTGAAAAAAGAGGCTGCCCTTCAGGAGCCCTCATTAGCTCAGAATAACGGTCACATGTGTTCAGCCTTCCCAGGCACTGGGAACTATTCTTGGCCTTTTACCACATTAAGCCCATAATTCTCCCAGCAGCTTGGCCCGGGGAGGGGGGCCGGTGGTGTCATCATCACTATCTTCCAGATCAGGACACCAAGGCATCTCTTGCATCACTTGTGTGACATCTCCAGCTAGAAAGGGGGTAGAGACTGGATTCAAGCTGCTTATCCCCCCGCTCTGCCGGGTCTCAGGCAATGAAACAGCTTTTCCAAGTCACACAAGGTTTTCAGCCTGTTACTCTCACGCCCAAGTCAGAACCTCGTATCCAGCTGTCATCAAGGACAGGAAAGGCGGAAATGTTGGGGATGACCTTAGCCGGCTCTTCTCGGATTCTGGTTTCACTCTGAAGTGTGCAAAAACCATGCATGACAAAAATATATATATTTTTTAAGAGAGGAGGCTGGGTGTAGGTAGGCAAGCTTGGAGACGACATTAGAAGGTTTCAGTGTGAGGGTCTGAATTAGCAGCTGCCTGGGACAGGTCAATACCCGGTCCTGGTGGCCCTGTCATTTGCAGGGTGACAGGCCTCCCTCCCTTAGACCCTCATGTGAATTTGAGCCAGAGGCACCGGATGACCTTCCAGGAGACGGTGCTGTCTTGTGGGCTTTCCCAGGGCCTCTGCTGCCTGGGTTCCTAAAACCCAGCTTCCAGAGGAACCATCTCCCCACCCTACCCCCACAGCCATTTTTACACTGGCTGGTGATGTGTCCATCCAGTGAGGAGCTCGTGGCTGAAGATGAAGTTGGCTTTTTCTTTAACTGCCTCCAGAGCAGGTTCCAAGAAATCACATTTTCGGGGTAGAAACCCATGACCCCTGTGGTGGCACAGCAGTCCATGCCCTGCTATTTAGAAGAGAACGAGAGGGAGAGAACGTACAAGCTCCCACCTCGTCCTCTGCCCCGACCCAGGCAGACGGGAGGCTGGAGACCCCTGGAGCTCTGTCTCTCCCTGCTCACTGCCCCCACCCCTAGGAGGAGACGGGCCACACATGTGCCCCAGGGGACACACAGGACGCACACAAGGACATGGCGGGACCAGCTTAGAGCCCTGGTGAGAAGCCAGTCTCCTGGTGGCTTCCATTCCCAAGGGACCAGAGCGATAATGTGGCTCAGCGCTGCCCTATAGAATTAAAATAGGAGTCCCGTTGTCACTTTAAATTGCCCAATATCCCTATACAACAAAATAAGTAAAAAGAAACAGGTGAATTTAATTTAATAGATTACTTAAGCTCATCAATCCAAAATATTATCACCTCAGCATGTAGTGAGAATTATTGAGATATTTCACATTCTTTTCTTACATACTAAGTTTTTGCGTATTTTGCACTCATAGTATATCTGAATTTGGACTAAGCCACATTTCAAATGCTCAAGGCGAGCAGCCAGGGGCCACCCCCTAGGACAGCAGGGGTCCAGCTCATTGCTCTGTCTGAATTATTGATGACCTTCTGCAGCAGTTCCCCCAAGGAACTAACCAGCTCCCTGCCACCCCAGTGTGGACATTGGCAACACCAGCATTCCCCAGGACTCCTTAGAAATCCAGAATCTCAGACTTCCCCCATGACGTACTTAAATCAGAATCGAACTTGAACACTCTCCCTAGCTGATTGTCACACCAGAAACTCTGAGAGCCTGTTACCTTCTCTAAAGGACTTCCAGTAGCAGGGGACTCCCTCGCCCGTTCCCAAGGAAACTCAGGCCCACCTTTAAGTGGTTCCAGTTATTAGAAAAGCACTCATCCTTCCTTCCATTACTGAGCATTCTCGATGACCCAGGCACTGTGCTAAGTGCGTCACACCAATGATCTCATTTAAGCCCAGCACGACCCTATGATACAGGGGTTAATTTTGGCTCCTTTTTTATAGCTGAATAAATGGAGATCCCACAAACCTAGATGACTCACCCCAGATCGTGTGGCTAGCCAGCTGCCTGTCTCAAGGCATGTTTTCTTAGCCACTCACTACACCAGGGGAGGCCCGAACCTTCTGCCTGCTGGTTTCTCCTCCATACTACCCAGAACCAATTTGGAGCCTAGGAAACTTTCCCATCTTCCTAGTAAAGGAAAGTGTTTTGCGGACTCAGTAGAGATGGTCTTCAGTACCACAACTTAATATTTTTGTGGGTTTCTTTTATTACTGATTTCATTTCTTTTCATTTAATATTTCATTTATTGCTTGAACAAAAGCTGCCTGCTCAGCATTTCCTTCCCTCATCAAGGTTCAAGACAAGTTTAGAAATTGGCAACTAAGCAAATAGGCAGAAATTAATAAAAGTCAGATGATGTCATTAGATAGCTCAAAGGTTCCTGGTTTCCAATTAAATAAGGTAGGTGGTTAGAGCAATTATGTAAGGTACACATTTACGTGAGGGACCCCAATTATGTGAGGTTCACGGGTAGGTACTACGCTGAGGACAATACTGAACTTGCATAAAATGTCACAAGGCACAAGCAGGAAGGCAGGGTGATCAGATGGGGAAAGGAGAGCGTAGAAGGTCAGAGAACATAGGGACTATGTGGCACACACAACTTCACTTGGGAGAATTCCAGGGGCTCCCAGAGAAAGAGACGGTCCTTCTCCCAAGCAGTGGGTAGTAACAAGAGGACCTTCATCATAATCTGTGTGATAGTGTCAAACATACCAAGAAGCCACAAACAGAAAAAACAAACAGTAGTTTCAAACACGAATCCCGATTTAGAGTCCTAAAGGCAGACCATCTGAATTACAGCCCATGATTTATGATCTAGAATCTTCTGACATGGGTATTTCTACATGGCTTTAGGCCATGGTTGATTGGAAGATAGTTAATGGTTGTCCAGCACAATCCAGAGACTACAGTCAGTCGTGAAACACACCCCATACACCACCACAGGCCCCCTCAGAAGCAGTCCACACTCCAAGGTCACTGTCATTCCTTTTGTTCATCAAACACCTCACACAAGTGTTAGGTGTCTTCCTGCAGTACGTAGGTCAAGGTCTTCAGAAAAATTAAGATTCCCACCAGCAGGAAACTGTATTTGGTTAACGTGCAACAGATACTCTGGGACAGAACCAACCTTTGTCACCACGGTATCCTCAGAGCCCAGGACAATGCTTAGCTCCCCGGGGCAGTCAGGATAAAACTATCAAATGACCGTCCTTGGAGACCTCACTCCTGTGTTCTAAAACTCTTCATTGCTACAAGTAGTAATCACAGCCATTAATATTTATTGGAAGTTTATTTTGTCCCAAGCCCCATGATAAACACTCTACTGATGTTAGCCAAACACCAAACACCCCTCCAGCATGATGAAATCATAACCATTATTTGTATCTTCCATACAAGGAAACAAAGGCACCAGAAGGTTCAGGAACATGTCCAATACCCTCTGCCAGTAGGTGGCAGGACTGGGATTTGAACTCAGATCGACCAGGCTCCTTGTCTGGAAACACCTCGCTATAATGTTTCATTTTCCTGCTGGGCATCCAGAAACACACAGTAGTAACCCCAAATGTTCCTTCTCGGGCAGGAGGGAAAAGACGGGCATTCTACAGCAGGGACAGCCCCCTTTGAAATGCCCCTCGGCAGCTGCTTTCAAGGGCTTACACATTCGCTCATTCTGAAGGCTGAAAGTCATTCTGGGGCTAGGGCCCTGCGCCAGGCACCGGAGATAGAAGGATGAATAGTTTCTGGTTCCCACTCTCCATGGGTCACAGGCTGGTCTCAGGGGGCAGAGGAAGAGCCCAGAATGTCAACAGAGTGGAGCACTGAGAGAAACTTCTACTGGACACGGCCAAGCTGGCATCAGCAAGCTAGGTGCTGAGCAGGGTGTAGAGACACTGTATACCCTGCCCTCCAGCGGATCCCCACCTGTCTGCCCCCAAACAGACCAGGAGCTGAGCAGTCCACACTTGGGCACAACTGCAGGGTCAAGACCAAATGTGTTAGAGGCGTGCGGAGCGGGTGAGATGATTGTGAGTTGAGGTCATGGCCATTCTCAGGGAGATGAAAGGAAAAACAGCCCTGACAGATGCCTCGAGTGTCCCTGTCATTTCTAAGTATTTCCCTGGAGATGGTTATTTGGAAGAAATGGGATGGTAATTCTTGCTGTGGCCACATCTGTACAGCAGTCCTAGGCTGAGGACACCCCAGGACTGCCTCTAAGCTTCCATGGTTCCACCTTGGTTAGAAAACCTCAGAAGAAGGTCATCTCAGTGAAGGGTGCACAAGGTTGGATGTGGCTAGTAACTACAGATTGCAGAGGTTCAGAAAAGTCAAGTCAGTTTCTTGAACTGGGCTTTGACCTTGAATAACACATATGAACTGCTCTAACACTCCAAAGGGTAACTTCTAGCACAAATAGCCTAGAGATCTTTCTCCAGAAGGGCCACAGGGACAGGCCCACTACACAGAGCCCTGACCACGACTCAGGGGAGCCCTTCCATCCTTCACTGGACTAATTTTCCAAAGTGCTCTGTAATTAACGCCTCCCAGAAGAGAGCCTCTCCTTGTCACTGAGAAGAGAAAAATGAAAGCATTCCTGCAACAGGTTTGTACCTTGGGCAGAGCAGACTAATTTTTAGTCAGTTCAAATAACGGGCCATGATGTGAGTGATAATAGAAGCCAGTAGGTGACAGGACAGGCCATCAAAGGCCCCTCAGGCATGTCCATCATCTATGAAGTGCAGAAGTACAGCTGACACAGAGTCTGCAGAAGATGTCAGTGCTCTGGATAGAACAAATTGGGATTTCCCCCACTGTGGAATTTTTGCAAGAAGACAGCTGGTTTACTCTCCGTGGCACCTGCAAGTACAATCTGTTTCTACACCGTGCATGGACTTATTTGCTCACTCACCAAACATCTATTGAGCCCCCTCCTAAATGCAAAACACTTGGGTAGATGCTGGAGAAAAAGACAAAGTCCCTGCCCTCATGGAGCTTGCATTCTGTAAGGGAGACAGACACAAATAAAATAATAAGATAGAGCTGTTAAATATCTCAAGATTTATGATTGACTTTGTGCAAAAATAGAAACAAGAAGTGACTAATATTAAGGAAAAGGTGTATTTTGGGTTCAAGCTCAAGAAAGACCTTTCTGCAAAGGAAACCTTTGTACCACATTCAGAAAGGAGTCAGCCTTATAAAGGACAGAGAAGCTCTTTCGGGTATGAGCAATAGCTTGTGCAAATGTCCTGGGGCTGGATAGAACACAGCTGAACTGGAAAAGCTGAGGGAGAAGCATGGGGCTGCACTATAATGAGTGGGAGAGAAGAGTATGGAGGAGTGGGCAGGAGCCAAGCCAGACGCTCCATGGTCTGAAGGTGGCCTCTCTTTTCTACTCCACTGCCTAATTTCACTTAACAATTCAACACAACAGACCAGTGCCTGACTCCTCCCACTCTCCCCCACTCAGCACCCCAGGACTACTATCATATGACTTAAATAGAAAAACCAACACACTCCGGCCACTCTGCTTTGTTCCAGCAGCTTCTGCAGTGATGAAGAAGCAGGCTCCATAAAAAGAGTGTGGGTGATGTCCTCCCAGCATGCTCGTTCTTCCCACCCCATCGAGCCAGCCTGGGGTGGCTGCACTCGGTGTGCTACCACGGTCGTTGATAATAATTGTTGCATTAATTGGTGCTGTCCGGACCAGACAGAACGTAAAAGATCCCACTGTGTCCAATAATTAATGTTTTTCCCTCACTGCAACGCCATTAATAAGGGGCTCTTCCAAGAAACGAGTAATTGGCTGGTTGGGCGTCATTAGGGTATTTATAGATAAGCTTTGGTCTGAAGACATAGAGGAAAGCTGATTATGTTTATTTAGACTCTATTATCTATTGCTAATGTGTTATCCTGCGTTCCGATCATCTCCATTCTCTGGGTCCTAATGATACAGGGCACACTCACAATGTGATTTCAGTGACCTGCAACATGGCTTTATCTCCGCTGCAAGGGACGGAGGGGGACAGAGGGGGCGGCTGTTCACAGGTTCCGCTTGCTCCCACTCATCCGCCGTGAACCTTCTCTTGCCGCTGAGAAATTTAGAGCAAGGCTCTTGGAAGTACTAGAAAGACAGTTTCTCCTAATTAAACCTCAGAGGAGTGGAAGTTTCTTGGGTCTGTGATTATCTGAAGGGTTTTTGAAAATGTAAATCTGGTTGGGGAAGCATGGCTTTGAAAAACAGAAGGAGGGAGAGGCAGCCTGGTTTTGAGATGCTCTCTCCGAGGTGACAGGCAATGAAGTCTCACGGCTGCTAAAACCCGGCCAAAACAGATATCTCAGCAGATAAGCACGGATGCCTCCAAGCGCTCTCCGGCCCCCAGGGATGTGGACAAGGTGGCCTCTGGGGCTGCCTTTTCTCCCAGAAGACTTCGATCCATTGGTCCTTTGCTAGAATTTCTAGAAAAGATTTCTTAGGTTGTTTTTAAAAAGTAGGTATGTGCCTGTGAATATCCTTGATGTCATTGGACCGTACAGTTAAAAATGATTAAAACAGTGCAGCATAAACACTAACATTGGAATGATACAGAGAAGATTAGCATGGTCCCTGTGTAAGGATAACACGCAAATTCATGAAGCTTTCCATATTTTTGAGTCTCTTGTTTACAGGAAAAGAATTGAATTTTTACAAAAGAATATTTACAGGAAAGAATTGAATGTATTCTCCTCAAAACTAGCTTTTTTCACAAATAATCAAGTTAAACTTCCAAAAATGATTAAAATAGTAAATTTTATCATATATATATAACTAGAATAAAAATTACTAGGAGAATAAATAGGGTAATATCATTTATAAGCAGAAATTCAAATCATGAGGAAGAACTAGGCTTTTAACTTTGTAGCTATAATGTATCTAACATTAATTTTGGAAACCAAATACTTCAAAATTTCTCTTCGGCACATGAAACTACCCTCACATTAATATTCAAAAATCCTTACATTAACAAAAAAAATTCAATACAATTATTTTGTCCATTGGCTGAGCTGGAATTTATGGGTTGGAAGATTGAACTCAAACTTATTCATTTTTACCACTTCCTGTTGAACTTGTTCTGCAGACAACTCTCTCTCTACATCTGGCTGTAATCTCACATGGGTTCTGTAGTTTTCTGTGACTCTTATAAAATAAAGAATCTAGACCTATCTAAAAATTTAAAAAAAGTATACCTCGGTGTGTATGTCCTACTTCATGATATACACATCTGATAAGCTCTATGCCTCATATTCACATGTCTCAAGTCATGGTGAGAGTCTAGAGACCTGAGTTCAAGTTCAGGTTTGCCTGTGTCATGGGGCGTGTAAGGGGTAAAGGTATGCATGATGTCATGTAGCCCAGTTTCTGCACCTGTGAGATGGGGGTGCTTCAAGTGCACACGGGGTCTTTGAAAGATGAAGGATGACATCTATGGAGACAGGGGCAGAGAAGGGGCCCTGTGAATATCCATCTCTCCCCATCTGACCTTGTAGACACAAAAGCATCTGACCTGCACAGTCCTCCCCATCCCGTCCATGCTGTCTTCTCTGTGAAGAACGCACTTAGGAACACGGACCTGCCTCTGGTCTTGAAATAAGCTCCCAGAGAGTTGACCTGTGCATGAATGCGTGATGTAACTTTGCAAATTAAGTGTGTAATGCTTCTAGAAAAACGATGCCCTTTCCTCCCCTGCTCCCCACCACCTCCCACTGGGACCAGGTAATTTGTGGGCACATCTGTTGCAGGTGTTGGGGAATACTCTTGGAGATATTCTTAGATCCTGACCTGGGGTCTACAGGTTGAGAAGCCAGCTCCTGGGATGGGGTAACGGGAGTGAGGGTGAAGGCCTGGGAGCAGGACCCAGCCTGGGCAGGTGGCCAGGGTTAGTGGGTGAATGGGCCAGCAGGGAAACCAGAAAGGACCAGGATGGCTCTCAGGGGCAGGAATGGGAGGCAGGCACCAAACCCAAAACACAGGTATACACCATGCTTACCAGATACCACTTACCACCTGGCCCAGACAAACCGTTTAACCCCTCTTGGCCAGAGCGATCTCACTTGTAAGCAGAGGCGCAGACCTGCTAAGCTCTCAGGCTGAGGTTGCTCCAGCTGGTAGCTCTTTAATTTACAGATTATCTCCTGGGCACCTGCCCTGTACCACGAGCTGGGGGGAACGGGTACGGGATCAAAGAGAAAAAGAGGAGGTGTAATCAGTACCCTTGTCTCCAAGAACCCATCACTCTTCTTACAATCTTGCCAGGGCTCCTCAATTTTCTTAGCATAAAATCCAAACTCGGATTTGAGACCCACACAGAACAGTGGGGTCCAGCCCTGGTGCTCTCATCAGACAATATCTGGTTAACACTTCTTTTCTACCCTGAGACAAAATTCAGAGATAGTACAGTTTTTCTCTACACTAAAACATTGGTTGGTGTTTTAATCGATATAATGCCTTAACTGTAATATAAAGGTGGGAGGAGAAGGAGTAATTTGTAATAAAACAATACACATTTCAATAAGCAAATTCTCCAGCATGACTTCACTCATCAACAGAAGGATGTGCCTTTGTGTGGAAAGTCAGAGTGAATGCCACGGCTACAAACACACATGACAACAGGTGTGTTGTTCCGGAGACTCAAATACCAAAAGGGACATTGCCATGAGTGACATGATTTTCCCAACATGGCGAACATCACTTGATAATGTTCCAAACAGAGCACAGTGCAATCTTCCCTTAATTTATATGGTAGATCCATTCCTAGACAATTCAGTGTATACATGATCCTGTGCCAAAATTATGCACAGTTTATATGAACAGGAGAGTTAGATCCAGGTTAAGATCATCAGAAATTGGCTTTCCACCTCCATGAACACCCATTAGGACACCCCAAAGTCACGCAGGACCCAGGACAGTCCATTGCTGGGTCAGACTGTTCCATGTACCGTTTGAAGTCTTCCATCCCTGGTGCCGGCTCACTGAGTTTATGGCACGCCCCCCACAAATACCCCAAACAAGCTCAAGAGGGCAATATGGCCCCCTTTGGGAATCACTGATCTAGCCCCTGCCTACATCTCCAGTGTTGGCTTTGTCCTACTCTCTCCTTGTCCACTGCATTCCCGGCCACACAAGCTTCCGTCCATTTCTCCAACACATCAAAGGCCTTTAGCCCATGCTCTTCCCTCCCCCGGGAATGTTCTTCCCAGGCTACTCACAGAGCAGCCTTCTCAACCTTCATGTCTCAGCTCATGTAACATTTCCACGAGAGCAGCTTTCCCAGCTGCCCTATCTGCCGTAACGCGTGCATCCCCAGGCCTGCTGGGCTCAGCCATATTACCCTGTCCTTGTCTCTCACACATCATGCTGGAATGATCTTTTTCTAGGTTGTCTTTCTCATTAGACTGGGGGCAGCAAATCTTTCTGTAAAGGCCCGGAGAGCAAGTATCTTGGGCTTGGCAGGTCATGTGGTCTCTGCCACTGCAACTCCATTCTGTCACTGGAACTCAAAAGCAGCCAAACACACGTGAACATGTGTCCACATGTGAACAAATGGAGATAGCTGTGTACCAATAAAACTTTATTTACAAAAATAGGTGGCAGTTGGGCTCAGTCCAGCGGAGGGGCTGGGGTTTGCAAACCCCAGCCCCAACACTAGACTATAAGCTCCTTATCTGTTCAGTTTCCTCTTGAATTCCTTGGGTCCAGCACAGAGTGGGGCCAATGATAAGAGCTGAATGAGTGCATGTTGAAGGAATGTGTTTGTTGTCTGGCTAGAATGAGGAACCACCAGAAAACACAAGAAAGACCTTCCAATTCTTAGCACCTAGGAAGGCATTCACACTTGGGTCACACATCCAGCATTGTAAGAGTCTTGAAAGAAAGGGCAGGAGAATACAGGGAGGGCTTCCTGGAGGAAGTGGCCTTGAACAGCAGCTGAAGCAAGGATGGCATTTGGACCATGGTAGTCATGGCACTCACTTATTCAATCATTAATTCATTCCCTCATTTGAGGGACTTGTGATGAATGTCATATCAGGTCAGATAACACAAAGAAGACTTTGATCCTCTTGCCAGAGCAGTCTAGAGATTCTAGGAACTCTGCGGTCCACTCACACTTCTAGGTATCTGATGTGTAGGAGACACCAAGGTCATATCTGAGCATGGCTCAGTAATGCCATAACTGGATTGGCCTCCCACCAACCAGCCACAGCACCCAACCCCACTGTGCTTGTGCAATCTGTGTGCACCTGTCCTCAGCATCCCCCCAGACCCTCACCCTCCAACCCCACCCAATTGCAGGGCCCCAGCCCAAGGCTCTCCCTCACCCTGATCGCAGCCTCCTCTTGGGCCCTCCATCACCCAGGGGCATAATCAGATGCTCTTCCCAGGAAGGGGTGCCCTAACAGTAGGTCTGCGGACAAACACCTAGGGTGATTTTGAGCAGCAGTACTCCTGGACCATCAGAACACCATGACACACCCTCTAGGCAGTTCCAAGTAATTGGGGAGGGTTATTTCAGCAGGAGGATGGGTACCCTGAGACCATGAGTGACAGGTTTTTGGTCTTTTAAGGGGCTATTCAAAATTATTTTCCGACAAAAAGGATCAAGGTTATCCTCACTCTTCTCTCTTGGTTTTCTTCCCTCCAAAGCCCAAGGCCTTGAACCTCCTAAAGACCTCATCACTGCTTTTCCTTCCCTCTTTGCCTTGGCTTCTCAGAAACTCAGAGTCAAGGGTGTAGCCCACAACCTTCCAGGCCCTACTGGGGATGTGCTGTGTAATATGTCTTCAGGTGGATGGATTTTGCTGCCATATTTCTCTCTCCCTGGGATTTCTTGTCGGCTCTTGAAATTGTGAGAGACGTACCTCCGTAGGGCAACTCAAGTCCTCTCAGAGGTGAGCCAAGTGTCTTTCTTTTGCATAAAAAAAAAAAATTGCAGAGGGGCGCCTGGGTGGCTCAGTGGATTAAGCCGCTGCCTTCGGCTCAGGTCATGATCTCAGGGTCCTGGGATCGAGCCCCGCATCAGGCTCTCTGCTCTGTGGGGAGCCTGCTTCCTCCTCTCTCTCTGCCTGCCTCTCTGCCTACTTGTGATCTCTCTCTCTGTCAAATAAATAAATAAAATCTTTAAAAAAAAAATTGCAGAATGTTATCCCTATCTCCCTACCCCTTCCAACCCTGAACCCATTTTATTAATATCGAGCTTTATTATTTTTGAAGTGTAGTTTAATTTAAACCCAAGTTATCTTTAACATTTCATAAGTAATACAGTCGTTTTCTACCTGCTAATGAAGGATAAAAATAAACCTATTTCTCAACATAGTATTGATACTGTGTCATAAAAACAAATAAGAGAAAACACTCCATATAGGAACTTGAGGCCATGATCATCTTCTTGTCTTCAGTTCCTCAGATCTGTGCCCTTGTGGTGACCCTAACTTCAAGGTGAAGGCCACAGTCCGGAAGGTACTCAAGGTCACAAGTGAAAGAAAATCCCCAAAGGGCTGCACTTTGTAGAGTGACCAAGGGCCAGGCTTTGAGATCAGAGAGCCCCTCATATGTTCCTTTTTTGGCCCATTCAATAAATCAAGTGCCTTTCCAGTCAGACACACTGCTGAGCAGTGGGAACCGATGGACAAGACAAATAAGGTTGAGCCGCAGTGGGTTAAAGCCTCTGCCTTTGGCTCAGGTCGTGATCCCAGGGTCCTGGGATCGAGCCCCGCATCGGGCTCTCTGCTCAGCAGGGAGCCTGCTTCCCTTCCTCTCTGCCTACCTGTGATCTCTGTCAAATAAATAAATATAATTTTTTTAAAAAAAAGAAGAAGAAGAAGAAGGTTGAGCCAAGAATCCCGTTCTTCTAAAACAAAGCAGTGGCCTTGGGCAAGGGGACACTGCTGGGATGTGGGGCTCCCAGTAGACCATCGCCCAGTCCCTTCAGTTCCAAGGGTCCTGTCCCTTCCAGACTTTGCTGAAGACCCCAGGCCCCCAGCCCAGACCGGAGGCTATGGGCCCTTTACCATGCGACTAAAGGACCCTGCTGGGAATCCCCAGTGATCTTTCATTAGCCGATGAGCTGAAGCTATTCTCTCTGCTTCTGGCTGGAGATAACGCCATCCAGGCCCTGCCTCGGAAGAGAGACGAACCCACTTGACTAACACCAAGGGCTGCTCTCCCCATCCGCGAGTGGGAGATGCTTTCAAACTCTTCAGAAAATAGTACCCGATGCCAGCGGGCCGGGGGCACTCCTCTGGGGTCTGCTGGCGACATCTGAACACCAGGATCCCACAGTGACAAGCAGGGAAGGCACAAAACTCTACCTCGTCACCTTTTTAATGAGTACAATCCTCTGGCTGCTGCCGGGCCCTCGGAGACCTGCTATTAATGAGCGCTTAGAATAGCCTGCGCCTGTTTTATCCCTGTACGGTGGCCTGGGAGAGACACTTCAATTTCCATTTTACATCTGCTGCCATGTTCAAGTGGCTCCTTCAGGGCAGGAAAACACTTGGCAAATTCTGCCTTTAAAGAGACACATTCAAAGAGAGCATTCGCTCCCCACATTCTATACGTGAACGCTTTTCAATTTGCAAAGCATATATTTAGATTATGTATATGGAAACCTGGTAGGCAGCAGGTCTCAGCGCACACACAGCACCCCCGCCCCGCCGCCCCTCCGGTCTGGTGCTGGGATTCAGTGACTCCACTCACGGATCACAGAGAGAGGGACAAGGGCAGCCTCTGTTTTGTGCCGCTTCTGGAACCTTGGTCCTAGCCAGCTCACACTGGGGCTCCTAATGTCGCCAGCACACTGTGTCCACGGGGTTGTGCGTCAGTGGGGATCCGGGAAGGGGGTCGGCCCCAGGGCGTGAGCCACGTGCGGTCCAGAAAGGAGGTGTGACTGCCCTGAGCCCACAGGGGGGCTGGAAGGATGGGCTGGGCTCCCGCAGGGGTCTTTCCAAGGCTCTGGGCGAGTCTTGAGTAAAGGAGAGAGGAGGAGGAAGTGAAGACAAGAAGGAACTCCGGACCGGCATACACCGGGAGGTCTCAGCGATGCCCCACCTTGTCACAGGAGCCACCACCCGCAAGGGGAGTGACGGTGAAGCTGGGGAATGCATCCAGCGTCAGGGCTGAGGTGATGCAAAGCACCACCTTGGGCTCTTGGCATTCACCAGCTGTCTTAGTTCTGCCCCTGCAACAGAAATACCACAGCCTGGGGGGGCTTACATAGCAGACATCGGGACACCTGGGGGTTCAGTGGGTTAAGTGTCTGACTTCAGCTCAGGTCATGATCTCAGGGTCCTGGGATCAAGCCCCCCACTACCACCCCCACATCGGCTGCCTGCTCAGTGGGGAGCCTGCTTCTCCCTCTCCCTCTGCCTGTTGCTCCCCCTGCTTGTTCTCTCTCTCTCAAATGAATAAATAAAGTCTACAAAAAAAAAATAAATAGCAGACATCTCTTTCTTTCAGTTCTGGGGCCTGAAGTCTGAGGTCAGGGTGCCAGTATGGTGAAGGACTATGGATAGCTGCCTTCTAGCTGTGTCCTCATATGGAAGGGACAGAGCTCTGCGCCTTTATCTACTTACGAGGGCACCAACCCCATCATGGGAGCTGCACCCTCATGGCCTTATCCAAACCTAATTACCCATGAAATGCCCACCTCCAAACACCACCACAATGGGGGTTAGGGCTGCAACATACAAACTGGGGCAGGAGGAGGGGGAACAAATGTTCAGTCCATAGCACCACTGTGTGATCTTGGGCAAATGGCTTACCCTCTCTGAGCCTTCACTTTTCATCTGTAAGATGGGACCACCAGGCTCCTGGCTGTGGGTCTGGGGATGCTGTGACCTGCACACGGACAGTGCCTGGTACAAAGGCAGAGCGGGCACAGTGGTATCTGTGCTTGCTTCTATAGCCCCTGATCATCAGAATCCTCCAGAGTGAGAAACCTGTTCTCCAAGCAACCTCAGAAGACCCACCAGATAAATGTGTCATGAAGAGAAGAAATCCTGAGAAATAAAGCTTATCCATACTTTGAAGGGACAATGTGGGATGAAAACCGGTGACAGTGTGAATTACTGCCGATTTCATCATTGTTTCCATCTTCAGAATAAACAGCCCCAGAAAACACAGTGGTTCCAACCATAAGCCTGCGGCATCCCCAGGCACTTCCAATGATCTCCAAGTGTGTTGTAGAATGCTCACCAAAGATAACTCGGAGTTTTCTCTCATTCAAGATGCCACCTTTCTCTGTCATCAGCACATTGGCAAGTGGGAGGGGAACACAACATCATGGTGTTCTCTGAAAGGGAGAAAAGACACTTCGAGAAAGACCCTTTCCTTTCCCTCTTCTTGCTTCCTGCTGCCTGGAATGTGGACGTGATGGCTGGAGCTGCAGCAGGCATTTTGAAACACTGAAGACAGAAGCCAGATGTGGGCAGTGACAGAGCATGGGGAGAGACAGAGCCTGAGCCCCAGAGGATCATGAAGCTACCACACCAGCCTACCCAGGACTTCTCGTACATTGGAGGGGAAACTATGCATTTCAGTCATTGTTATAGGAGTTTTCTGTTAAGTACAGCTGAACCTAATCCTAATATATATACTTAGTTACTAGAGGCTGGTAAGTGTGTGAAAGAGGAGCTCTGGGTCCCTGGTTACCTGGTTACCAATCCACCCAGGCAGGAGACACAGGTGGGATGTGGGGAGGAAAGGGATGGAACGTCATGTGCAGGATGAGAGTCCAACAGCATCTCCTGGCTAGTGCCTACCACATTTGGCTAGTGCTGGACCCCAGGTGAGGGATCCATTTCTCCCTGTGACACCTTCTGTAGCTCTGTAGCCTGAGCCAGAGTCTAATAGTGGGCAGGATATTGCCAGAGCAAACAGCTCAAGTCAAAATGAACTCTGGGTCAAGCCCTACCTCTGACTCACCAGCGGTGTCACTTTGGTGAAGTCACTTCACCTCCGGGCCTCAGTTTCCTCCTCTGAAAAACAGGAGTCACAGTAACACCCACCTCAAAGGGTTATGAAGAAAATGTAAACCCAGTGCCTGGAATTCAGGCCTCAGAAATGATAGCTATTATTATTAGAGATGAGTTATGGATTGACATTATTTTCAAAGAGAGTTTTGGGGGCAAAGGCACATCCTCTCTCTGGAAAGGCAAGAGGGGGCAAGGCTCTGGCCCAGTGGCAGTGGTCCATTCTTCCCAGGTAGGGGGAAATCCGCTCATGCCACCAAGTTCACTCCCAACTGCCTGCGAACCAGAAAGAAGACAGAACCAGGAAGGAGGAAATCCAGCTTCCATCCCTGGCTTCGCCACTAACTAGCTGGGTGATTTCAGGCGAGTCACTGTCTCTTTCTGAGCCTCAGTTTCACCCCCCATGAAAGGAGGATGCCAGCTTCCATGTCTGAGACACCCCCACTCCTTCCAGCATCAAAGGGCAGCAATCCCACAGTGCAGAGAGACTGGAGAACAAGGACCGAAACAGTCAATCCACTGATTTTGTCCCCGTGGTCCTCACCCCTACCATCCATTCTTGGATATTCTTTCCAGCTGTATTCAGATCCTTTTGAAGGCCTGACTCATGAAGGAGCATGCTTGCTGCAGACACTAAGACTAGATCTAAGGACAGGGGTAAAAAGAGATCCGAGAGAATAGTTTGTCTACCTTTATGCACACCTGATTAAAAGAAAAGAAATCAGGTGCGCAAACCCAGTAAATTGGAAGATTTCGGTTTGTAGAGAGAATCATCTAGAAATGAAAACAATTTTGCTCATCTGAGTCTGCACAGACTCATAGGAGTCTGCACAGAGGCTGGGAAGGAAATCATACCGGATGTTAGCTACCAACTTTGAGGTCTTAACCACATGGTTCATATACGATCACTAATGCAGTCCTTTCCAGAAGAACCCCATCAGGGAAGCACTCCTGTCCTCATTTTGCCAGCAGGGTAGAGGGACAGTGAAGTTGTATGTTTGTTGCTCAAATTAAGGTCATCCTGACAATCAGTGGTTGAGCTGGGATACTAATCTTGAGCTCATCTAGGCTGTTACCGTCACACCATCACATCCTAGAGAGAAACAGCACAGATGGGATGATGCCCGGCAACAGAACAGGATTCCGTCCTAAAGTCAGCTGGCAGTGGCTGGCTGTGTGACCTTGGGGCTGTCCCAGAAGCTCGTTGCTGGTGTTTTCTCATGTAAAGGCAGGCACGGGAGAGATCAGAGGGAGCCCCACTCTGCAGGGTCTCCTAGTCACCGAGATGCCCTGCCACGCTCCATAGTCAATGTACGCAGGACTGCCAAGCGGCCCTGGAACAATGCCCTGCTTGGGAACGTCCAGATGGGAGGTATAGATGGCCGGCGACCTTGACTTCACATGTCTTCCCTTCCCTGCCCACCCCTGACCAACACCGGGACCCTGGGAGTCCCTCCTGGGTTTCCAAACCCAAGCAGATCTGCTTACAAACCTAAACGTGTAACTCGGAATATTGGGAAAACTGGAGATCGCTCCAAATGTCCACCCAATTCCCATGCCAGAGACTCCGTTTACTCAGCAGTGTCGCTGGGAGGTGGGAAACCCTGGCTTGCATTCAGGTTTATCTGCAGTGCCAAAGGATGCAACTAAAGGGTGCGACTGCCCCGTGGCATCCCCTGAGACTTGCAATATAAAGACGGTGTTGCCGGAAAGAATTTAACAGGCCGGCAACTGACACTCGAACTCTTTTGGATTCACCAATGAATCGGATGCCCACGTGTTGCCAAAAGCATTTATTGTCTCATAATTTGATTTACTTTTTTCCAGGCTGCTCCCAGTGCCTGCGAGTAGGGGCAAAATGGCTGATGTCTCCAGATGCCACGGAGGCTAATAAAGCTTGCTGTGTTCCCAGCATGCTCTCTGCTGTCAGAAACCGGCAATTAACTTAATAGGGTTCTTGAAATGGAGTCGATCCGGGAAATGTGGCATGTGTTGACACCCTCCCGCTGATCCAAGCAGCCTCCCACCATTGACTCGCAGGGTCTGTTTGCTATTTGAATTATTTAGGAGCTTGTTATGTGAATTAAAAAGCAGCACTTTGCAGCATTAAGTCTAATATTTTATGATCTTCAATTGATTAGGTGGGCTTTCAGGATTACATGGAAAGGTTAAGATAAAACACGCCTCAGACAGGCAGCTCTCACCAGCCTGCTTTGCTCTTCAAAAACCTCGAAGAAAACCCAAAAGGAGCCTGCCTCCCTTTTCCCTTCCAAATGAGTCCTCTGGAACCTGTGTTTGGACCATCAAAGAGCTTTTCCACCCTGAGGACACCAGGTGACCTGGGTTCTCAGAACCAAAGGAGGCTGGTCCCCCGTTTCTCTACCTTTCATCTATGTCTTTCTTGGCACAAAGATGCCACTGACGATGTGGTGCCCAGAGGGCTGCATCCCAAGCCTGGGCCTGCACAAGGAAAGTCCTGCTGTGGGTTCCCAGCCACTCAGTTGGACCTGGACCGGGAACCACTGCCCATGGCACACCTGCCCTTGGCCAAGGGTGTGTCTAACACACCTTCCTCTACTGTGAGTGCCAATTCCTGCTTTCTTTGCCCTGCCAGCGGTCACCACCCTCTCCCCTGGCCCATGACCATAGTTTTCCACTGGGCCTTCCCCCATCACCCCCATTCCAGTCCACCCTACATTCTGCAGCCAAACCTGGTTCCGGCCACGAAACTCCCCCTTTCAGAAACAGTGCCTCCCCGTTGCCATTTGTTAAGTATATACGCAGCGACCTGAGCCCAGACTCTCTTTCTAGCCTCATCTTCTATTGCCCCCTGTATCAGCCAGCCAGACTGAGCTACTGATTATTCTTTAAAACACTTTTTTGCTTCTTCTCAACTCTCAAGCTTTGCTCATGGCATTCACTGGGTGTGTTACACCTCCCTTCTTCAACCTACTGAAACTCTCCTGGTCCTTGTGATGAGAAGAGTAAATCAGTACATAACATAGAGCTTCATTCCAAGCACTTTAAATATTATTTAATGCTTGTAATCCTGTAAGGTGGGGACCTTTGTTATTTCCGTTTTATAGACAGCGAAACGGAGGTTCAGGGAAGCTAGCTAATTCGCCCAAAGTCACTCAGCGAGCTGGGATTTAAATCCAGGTAGACAAAGCTCATCTCAACCCCACTTCCTTGGTAAAGCCATCTCTGCTGTTACGTGGGTGCGCTTTTTCCTCCAAGGTTTGCAGCGTCCACTTTCCCCCGCGCTGACGTCTGCAGGCAGCAGGTGCAGGGACACAGCTCTCTTCTGCACCAGCATATCAATTCCTTGGCAAAGTTGGGGCCTCTCTTGCATCACTGCAGGGCTTAGGACCCAAGTTTGCACACAGTAGGTGTAGACTCAAGCGGTCTGTCAACCGGACCGCAGGGTGGCTCCCCACGCCAAGTCCCGGCCCCTGGAAGAATATTTACGTGGTCCCTCTTGCACATTCTAAGAGGGGGAAGGAGGCATTGCCAGGTGTCAAGGGAGTGACAGGGCCAAAGCTCTGAAGAGTGACTTGAATTTGAATGCAGTCACCACTTCTTTTAACCACACGACCTTAGGGAAAAGAGCAAATTAGCCTCACTGAGCTGGGTGTTCTCACCTCTAAATGGAAATAATAGTAGTCCCCACTCCGTCAGGAAATTCTCAAAACCAAATGCAAATATGTATCAAAAGCACTTTGGTAGCACACAGTAGGGGCTTAGCAAAAGTCTTGTCATTGCCATTGCATCGACCCCAGTAGAGTCTCCGAAGCACCTCCAGCAGCTCTGGGCCCTGGGCCAAGCATCTCCGCACCTCCAGATCCTTACCTGGAACCTGGGCTATTTCCAGCTCACCGGTTAGGATTATGGGGAAGGATTTAATGAAATAATGGGTGGCTCTGGAACAGAACAAACATTCAGTATATGACTAATATTATCTTATATTTCATTACTAGAACCTTCACCCAAGCTGAGAGTATTTACTTTTCTAGAATGCCATAAAGATGGTCCTTGACCCCCCAGAATCAACAACCTCGTGCAAAACACATGATGTCTGGCTCAGCCCAACTCTGCAGCAGGCTGTGAGGAGAAACGGGATGGAAGCCACCCAGGCCCAGCCTCCAGGGAGCACTCACTGGAACAGGGGAAGCAGGACCAGAAGAGCTGATCTCCTCCAGGGCAAGAGGAGGGCCGGGCTGTACGCAGGGGGGCCCTGAGCTGAATCCCAGGGACTCAGCCGGGAGGGAGCTGCTGCCTGGTCCTGTGACCTGTACCCATCAGATGTGTTGGTTATGCCACGAGGAGGAGAGCAAGCAATGGTGGAGAGCATCTGTATGGTTAGCGATGTTTTCATAGGAGACCTTTTCCCGGAGAGACTAGGCTGTCACTAAAGTCCCTTAAGCCTTCGAGACCTCTCTGCTGCAGGGAGGCCTTGAAGCTGGAAAGGCATTCCCAGGGCTGTTTTACCACCACATTCAGCTGGTTCTTATTCCTTAAGGCAGTCCAGGTCCTCACCTAGGGCCAGGAAGTCTCTCAAATCTGTGCAAAATCTTACATGAATGTATGCAGGTGTTTATACTAGGTAGAGGTTCTAGAAGATTCTGTATATGTCAGGAGAGACTAATTGCTCGTTGCAGTAGAAACCCCTAAGTCTCAATGGCTTAATGCAACATGTCACAGTCCAAGCAGGCTGATAAGGCATAGGGCCAAAGAGCAGGGCTCTGCTGGCCCGGGTACCACCATCTCCAACACGTGGCCTCCACGGTCACCATAACAGTGACATCTCTTTGGCAGATGGAGGAGAAAATGAGCATGAACTATCTTATAAGAAACTTTAGGGGCCGGGCTTGGAAACAGCATATGTTACCCCCACTCACATTCCACTGGCCAGAATTCAGTCACATGGGGCCCCTGACTGCTTTGGAGGCTGGGAAATGTAGTCTTCCTAGGTACCGAGGTGGGAAGGAAAACCGGTTTGGAGAAGGTATCTCAGAGCCTTTCAAAAAGGACTTGTATGGGGGGCGGGCAAGGTATAAAGAAGACTAATAAATACTATTTGCTCTATGTACGTTATTCATTTACTCCTCACTATTAGTAGTAGTTTTTTAAATTTTATACTCATTTTATAGATAAGGAAACTGAAGCTCAGAAGAGTAAGACACTTACAAAGGATCACATGGTAGTGGATGGTGAAACCCAGAATACACACAGGCTCCTTTCTTACCAACATGACTCTGTGCATTACATGTTCTGAGTGGGAAAGCAGACATAGATGGAGAAGATCATTTTGAGCTTGTATTTCAGGGTCAGCTAACGTTTATGACTACTTATTCTGTGCCAGACAACCTTTAAAATGCTTTTCCATGTACTGCCTCGTTAACTCCTCCCACTGACATTGTAAGATTCATCTAGCTATTAGCTCAGCTTTATGGATGGAGAAAAATGGAGGCATAGAGAAGTGACACAATTTTCCCAACCCCCTACAGCTAGTAAGTGGGGGAGCAGGGACCCCATCCTTCACTGTTACGCCAGTCCCATAGGTCTGCACACCCCCACGAACACCTGCGTGCACCCATTCAGCGTGCAGTTGCTCCAGGCCACCCCATGAGATCAAGGCAGAATCAGCCCTTAGGCCCTCAACAGAGGCACTGTGTTAACAGACCCCCAAGACTGAGAAGGGGTGAAGGATGTACAGCACCAAGGCTGAGGTGGGAGGACCTTCAGACAAAGTCGAGCTAAAACCAAACATTCAGAACCAGAAGGGATGAGGGCAGCACCCCCCAAGCCAGCCCCGTACCAGGACCTGTGGAACTGTAGCCCTGGCAGGACCGGAATCAGCTAAACTTGCTTCAACCAGCTCCTCCATTCATTAGCCCATTGTTTTTGGCTCAGTTTCTTAGCCTGTAAAATGGGTATAATGTCTGTCTCTCCTCGCGGGGCTGTTGGAAGACTTGGGGGCTTGAGCACATAAAGCACCAAGCACAGAATCTGGCATGAGGCCAAATTCAAGGGTTGGCCCAGAGGCCTTTGAATACAGTCCTCTTAGAAACAAACAAACAAAAAGTAACAGACTTAATTGCCTACTCATCTGTATCACCAAACATCTCATTGCAGTCATTTGTTTTGCAATTAAAATAATCACCTCTTCATTTTTCCTGCGCTGCATGGCAAGATCAATGCGGTAGGACTGTCCCTTGCCCCCTGCCCCACTGTGCCCAGCGTGGAACAGCGCCCATAGAACCCAAGGCTTCCGAGGTCAGCAGTTCGCACTTTACTGCACCCGTCCCCGGATATGATCTTCATTAATCCTGGCAGTGGCCCTGGGAGGGTTTCAGTTAGCAAGCAGCAGCGCCAGGGCTCCAAGGCAGGTCCTCCGGCTCCAAACATAGTGTTTATGACGCCTGCAAAGGGGCTCAGCACCCTCCTAGCTGCCTGAGGATGGCCAGCCAGGCGCCAGGGTAAGAGCACGGGCCCTGGAGCGAGGCTCTGTGCATCCCCATCCCAGCCCTGCCGTTTACTATCCCGGAGACCTCTGACAAGCTGCTGGGCCTCTCCGTGCCTTATCTATAAAATGGAGATGATGTCACTTCCTCCCTCTTAGAGTGCTGCGGTATGTATAAAACAATGAAAACGGGGCCTGGTGTAGACAGTAAGAACCGTGAGGCATCACGACTGATGCCCTGGGGTAGACAGTAAGAACCACGAGGCAGCATGACTGCTACGCGTGGAAAACCTGCGTGGAGAACCACACCCGCCCACCTACCCGCTCTGTTTGCTTCCGAGGCTCGGGGCCCCTGGAGGGCCACGGCTGTGTCTCATCCACCCTGGAGACAGAGACAGAGGGTGAGCGCAGCGTGGTGGTTAGGAGCGCATGCTCTGGTTCCGAGTCCTGACCCTGTCGCTCCTCGGCTGTGTAACCTTGCTGAACTCCATGTGTGTGTGCTCTGGGCCGTTTCCTTCTGCAGAGGGGGGGTAATAATAGAACCTGACTCATAGACCTATAACACCGTAAGTGATGGAACACACACGAAGCACCTAGAACAGTTCCTGGCCCAAGAAAAGGGCTAAACAAATACAAGTTATTATTATATCCGTGTCCTCGGCGTCTGTCACTGTTCTCAGTCCAAAGGTGCTAAGCAACTGGTTTTGGATGCGTGAAGGAGTTGAGTGTTTGTGCTTCTTGGTCTCTGGATCGCCAGAGGTCCTCAAATTCTTTCCCAAAGATATGACCCTGGGATGGGATTTGGCCACCAAGTATGGTGACCGTGTCCGAGATACTCATTGTTTATAATGACCTCACCAAGTAAATAAATAGTGTGAGATGGAAGCCAGACCAGGCCTTCCAGAAATACTCTGTCCCTGGCTCCAGCTTGGGCACGGAGACACAGTGACCTTAGCTAGTTGACTCATCTCCCCAGTATGAGCTGAGCTGCTAAGGCCGCCCCACCCAGCCTCTCTTGGCCCTCACTGGCTCCTTCCGGCAAGCCCAGCAGGATCCAGTCTACTGGAAGCAGCTGGCTCCAGGGCGGAGGAAAAGCAGGTGTGAATCTGTGATTAATGCCGAAGAGGGGCTGTCAAAGCAGCAGAAAAGATCTGGTTGGAGAGACAGAGGACAGAAGGCCACGCTGAGTGAGGTGGTCACTCTGGGGGTTCGGGGGGGGGGGCGGGTGACAGTGAAGGGTAGGTAGCCTGAGATGAGGGTGGGCACCGCTGCTCTGTCGGGTGGAGGTCTGCAGAGTTCCTGGGCAATTACGGAAGAAATTAGGACTGGGAAGAAAATCCAGAAGGTCCCTCCATCAGGAACTCCCAAGATTGGGTAGCCATGGGGAGAGCTCAGAATAGACCTGTTCCACCCTCATGGTCAAAACTAGTCAGTGTCGAAAGATGGTGACCCGCGAGAAAAGTCTCTAAATGAGACCTTTTTGAAAACCTCAATCTCTTTCAAAAAATTTTCTTTTTAATTAAAAAAATAGAATTTCCATGTTGACCATTTCACTTGTTAAACAACAGAATGAGGCACTTAGGCGTGACGGGGTTCAACCACTTTGATGTACAGGTCAGAAGACGTGACTCCATCCATCCATCTACAGTTTTTACTGAGAACCTACTCCAGAGCAGGCCCCGATCAGGGTGCCGGGACCTGCAGAGAACAAGACCAACGAAGCCCCCCAAGTTCACAGAACTTCGATTTGGGGGAGGAGATAGACAATAAACACAAAGCAAATAGAGAAAAACATTCCGATCAGGATAAATGTTAGGAAGAAAACAAAGAACTTTGTAGTAGGGATGGGTGTATGGCAAAGCTAGGGGGTCATGAAGATCTTTCCCAGATGACAGCTAAGCTGATGCCTAAAACAGAAACCAGGACAAGAACAAGAGAAGAGCTCTGCCGGAAAGGGCCAAAGGCCCTGGGGCAGGGACGCATTTAGGGAGATCCAAGAAAAGGGAGCTGGTGTAGGTGGCTGAGGTGGGGTGAGACTTGTTAACGGGTGTAGGCACCCCACTTTGTGCCCAACGCCCCCCGGCACGGACTGACAGTTCGTAACGTGCCCATGAGGACCCTTGAAGGTAGGGGCTCCCACATCAACTCCATTTCCGTTGTGGAGACTGAGGCCAGAGAGGTGAAGTAACCCGCCCCCAGTGACCCACTGAGGACAGGCAGGCAGGACTCCGCCTCCGACGAACCCAGAGTTCACTGGAGCAGACCCCAGGCAGGAGCGAGGAGACACAGCCCCTGTGGGCCTCAGCAAGAAGTTCGCACTTTGTTCAAGTACAGGGGGAAGTGACCAGTTCACACAGTACGTTAGCGGTCAGTTCAATGACTCCCGGCGCCTAGCGGGTGCCTGGTGCCCAGCCGCCTCCCAAAGCCCCCTCCTGCGCCCCAGACTGCCCGCGGTGAGCCTCTCCAAGCGAACCCCACCAGCGCCCTCCCACTCCCCCCCACACACACACCGGGACTCCCCCAGGGTCTCCCTTCCAACCCTGGCGCCACGGGTCTGGGGGGGAGAACTGGCGCTCTGCTCTCGGGGCCCCTAGGACGGCAGGCGCGCCCGAAGCCCTCCAGCGCCGCGCCCAGACGGGGGCTCGCCCATCGGCCTCCCGCCACCCTCGCTCGACCACGCCGCCTCCTCCCGGAGCCCTCTGGGCGCCTCTCCGGGAGGCCGCACGGCCAGGCCACCTGGAACCCTTTCTGCCCTCAACACGACCGAGCACGTCCCGCTCTGTAGGCCTGCCCTGGGGGCCCACGGAGCCCAGGGTGGCCACGCGGGGGGCGCCCCGGCCCGTAGCGCGCAGCCGCGGCCTCCTGCGGGCACCCGGGGGGGTCGGGGGCCGCCCCGGGCCCCGTGACCCCCGCGCCGCCGCCGCCGCGGAGCCACCGAACGTTCCATGCCCGAACCTCCGCAGGCGCGACCCGAGGATTGCCAGCCTCGTGGTGGCGCGGCCTGATTGGCAGGTCCCCCCTTGGCAGGGGTGGGGACCGGGGAGGGCTGTTGTGCACAATTGCTGTTTTTACTCCTGCCATCATTAATTCAACTGCTGACAGAGAAAGGAGGGTCCGCCGCGGCTTTGTGTCACGCACTCACTGTAATTTACTTGAAAAGAATTAAATCACAATTACCTGCCATTCGTTTTGCATAAAACCAGCTGTAAGGAGCTCGCCGTCGCTGAGTGCTTGGAAGGACAACAGCCCCATTGTCGCCGTATTAGAACAATATTTCTCAATTCGAAACTTAAAACATTCGAATTAGCAGCTTTGTTTGACTACGGTGGCCCGCGGATAGGCAAGGCTGACGCCCCACCTCGGACTCCAGACGTTACAGTTAACGAGCATAATTTTCATTCATTTGAGTCTAGACCGATCTTTTAAAATCGGTGCATTTACTGAGCAAATGTACCTCCCAAACGTTGGAAAGGAAAATGTAACCTTTAATCTGTTACGTAGCCCAGTTGATAAATTATCTAAATGCCATGAAAATTCCTCCTGCCGGAGCTAAAATCAGTGCAAACTGTAATTAACTCACTTGAGATTTGTTTAAATGTCCAAAGAAATCACACTGCTTCTCAAATAAAGTTACTTCTGTTCTCATTTCTCCCCTTTCAGATATGGTCACCAGGTAAACATGACTGATTAGCTTTTAAACCAACATTTTTCAAGTGTATTTAAAATACTCAATTCTGCAAAATTACATCACCGTGAACCTGTGTGTTCAGCAAATTTGAAGCCAGGCTGGGTTTTAACAACTTCTGTAAAAGTAAACCACTGCTTTGAGTGAACTGTAGTTTCCATTAACATTAATAGTTTTTCAGTAACAAAATGTAACTGTTCAATCAAGCTTGAATATTAAAAGGAACCCGGTTACTAATTGTAAGAACTCTGGAACCATCAGGAAAAACAGCTAATACAAAAATACAATTGGTAACAGGGAGAGTTGTGGGCAGAGAGAGTAACGTATTACAGCAAATTTCTGCATATGAAAGTAAAGAGAAGTGACAGAAAACAAGGTTGAAATTAGAAAAGATGGAAGACCAGAAAGGTAGAATTTTAAAAATCTGAATGGTAAAAAAACAAACTGAAATGTAGATTTAGTGCAGAGAATAATTAAAATGTGAAATAAAAAAACTTACAACCTAGAAAAGCAAGTCAGTAAAGGAGTAAAAATGCATTTGCTGCTGTTAACACTGGATTTTTCTAATTTAAAGAAGTACAATTTTGTGATTAAAATGTTATTAGTATTTTAAGAGGTTTTTTTTAGAGTGAAAGTTGCAAGTTGATTTTTTTTAAAAGGATGGCTCTTTCCTTTAAAGAAAACATTTTATTGTCTCTTCCCTTTTATTGTTTTAATGAATGTGAAAATTACAATGTTTACTTTGATTTTTAATGACAAAAATTTTTTTAAGTAAGTTTTCCTTTTGTGTGTGTGTGTGTGTGTGTCATAGAAAGAGAGAGAGAGAACCGTTTGGCTTCAGCAGAAAACAAATTACAAGTGGATCAAACCAAGGACTCAACTCTATTTTCAAGACTGGGTTTTTGAAGAATAATCCATAGAGATGGGGGAGGAAGGGATTCATCAGGCAAATGAAACAAAGTCCCTGATCTATATTCTTATTCTGATATCACCTCCTGGAATATCGGCAACATTTTAAGTTCCAGCCTAAGCCATGAATTCCTTCAGAACAAATCAAATGTCTTTAAAGAATATTTCTGTTTGAAAAGGAATTAAGCTCTCCTGAAAGAATTTTAAAGGTTGTGATATTCACAGTCTGATAAAGCAGCACCTTTAATGAAATTCTAATTAGCAATTTCATGCACTTTGCTATTAGTCATATCAGATTAGTGCACATTTTCACAGCCTTCCTTTAATTAAGTGCACTTATTCCAAGTTTCAAACACTTTCCTTATAAGATGAAAACTGTGCTGAAATGTTATTTAGTAAACAGAGGAAGTGTGAAAGTGTAGGTGTGCGTGTGTACAGGGGCGGACATTTTTAACTGTCTACAAAATTTTTTTTTTCATTTATAGAGTTGGTGAACTCAGGTTTTCATTCCTTTTTTTCTTGTATTCTCAATGTTTCCTTGGGATTTCTAAGGGATATATTCAAATCCTTAGTCCAAGGGCACATTGTGTGTATTTTTGCTTAAAACATATATTCTGGGTGTGTATATATGTGGCAGGATTTTTTTTTTTGCTTAAAACGTCTTTTCTGTATGTATACATGTGTGTATGTGTAGTATATATGTATAATATATATATGTATATACACATATATGGGGGGGGAAGAGAGAGAGAGAATCAGAAAGAGAGGGAGAGAGAGAGGGAAACTCCACAACATACCATCTTTCGTTCTTTAAATCTGAAAAGCAATGAAAAAGCATTTGCCCATATAACATCCCCCATCCCTGTCACCTTTTGCAGGCACCTCTTTTCCTTTGAAAACAGCAATAGGATTTCATTCGACCTTCTAAATTTCATTCTGAAGCTCCAGGAAGGAGAAGGCAGCTAGCTTCGTGAGCCAGATCCACGGGTCCCCGGATACTCTCCTTCATGTCAGACCCCACTTCTCCACTGTGAGATCTCAGCAGTCCAGCCAGTCTTTTCCAGGCAAAGCAGGACTAGTCCAGGGGCTCAAACCCTACAAACCCCTGAGACCCCCACTCCCGCCTCCCCCCCACCCCCCACCCCCAGCCTGCTGGAGGGTTGCTCCAATTCAGGGAGATTTGTATTGTCTGGGAATCAACCTGATCTTATCTGTAGCCTTTTGTCAAGCGGAAATTTTTGTTGCCTGTTTTGCTCAGAGGTTGAAACTTGTAATATATTAACTAATTGCTTGCATCTCTAACACATGTTCTCTTGTTGGTGTCATTCATTTATACTGTAACATTTTTGACATTTTTAGATCGTCTCTTGGGACTCCTGGGCCTCTTAGCAGTTCCCTCCATGAAGAGTGTTTGCCTAATGATTACTGACTGACATCTCAATAACGAGCAATGTACGAGTTGGGTGCGTCTATTGAAGAGTTCGGGCGTGTGTGTGTGTGTGTGTGTGTACGTGTGTGTGTCTGTGTGTTTTAATTCATGGTCCACTTTGTCAAGTCATGTGTGAGCCATAATTTAAGCTAATAATTACCAGACATGAATTCAATGAAACATTGGTGTCTACACTTAAAAAAAAAAAATAGTCCTGAATTTTAATGCATTCAGAAAACGTTTGCCTAGGGCCAGGCTGGGTCCAACACGCATATGGAAGCACTTTAAAAGTGATAAATGATTTGGAATCTACCCTGTCTACTGGTGTGCTTCTCAGGAAAGAAAATTAGAGCTAACAGGTGTTAGATAGGGAATGCTGGGGCATTTTAATAGAATTGTCAAAATGTTGGTACCAGATGTTGACATTAATGCACACAACTCGGAACGTAATGCCGGGCCGCCATTTAAATGATTATTTGTTTAAATTTCAAGTCGCCAGCAGGAAATCCTTACTTTGTTCAGCACCTTTCTCTACCCACCATCCCCCTGCTCTTTCCCCTATGATTTGCATCAAAGTGCAGTGGCTGCTGAGCTCACATATGCACGCTTTAAATAATCCACGCCTGTCAAATTTCATTTTTTCTTTTCAGATCATACTCATCACATCCCCATCCTCGCCAGCCTTGAAGTCGGCCTCCATGTATTCTTTTATGAGAAAAAAATGATTTAAATACTGCCAGTTACAGGCTAATTAATCTTTGAACTCCTCGGCAACTTCAAATGTATATAGCAAGTAATCTGCATGAACTTGTAATTACTTTGTATTTATACGATCTTTTCCATGTAATCACCAAGTCGTTACATGGTTATGTGAGCCTTGTAAATCATGGTGATAGCAGAAAACGAATCTTGCCCGTGCCACTGCAGAAAGCCCATGCAGGAGCTGCTAATATCCACCGCAGTCCGTTAATCGGAGGATCCAGAAAGACTGTCTGCTTTAAAGGACACTAGAAGCGCTCCCCAGCAATAGACTCCCAACTTAAAGGAATATCAGGGGGTTGAGAGACCGGTGCGGTGGGCAGAGAGCAGCCTTTTCCTCCAGTTTTTGTACAAAGACTGTGATTGGTTTGGGCCATTTATCCCTGCAGGAGTTAAAAAGGCCATTAGAAAACAAACAAACAAAAAAAAATGTGTAGGCAAAATCCACCATTGGTTGTGCAAGCAGCGTTCTGCTGTGACTTGGGGAAGGTCCTGAAATAAATTCCAGTGTGAGTTTCCAGAGCAAATCCTGAGACGGACTTGGGTTGTCATCTTTTTTGAACCCAATTAAAGTGGAAGCAAAACCTCCAGTTTTTCCAGACCAGGGCTTCTGTCCCAACTCTTCAAAAGTCACCTCCTTTGTAAACAAACTCTGTGTGTGTGTGTGTGTGTACACATATGTATTTGCGTGTCTGTGTGCCTGTGTGTGAGAGCTAATGTTAATATCTTCAAAAGCCACATTAGACCCTGCGGGTTCTGTTTTTCGAAAGGAACCCCCCATATGGGAGGCCCTTCTCTCCTCCTTGGGAGGTCCCCTCCTCTCTCCTCAACTGGACAGCTGAGGTCGGATTTTCCTTGGCACAAGAGAGTGTGAGGCAGAATACAGAACCATGAGCTTTCGGGGAGTCCCAAGGGGCCTCACCGAACCGAGCAAGGGGGGCCAAAAGGCTAAAAGTATGGCAGATTCTGAATTTCTGCAGTCATGAACTTCCCTATTTGCTCAGCCCTACTGGGGAATAAGGAAGGACAAAGTAAGCAACAGGCCTGGACCAGCACCAGCTGCTCAGTGGACCCTCGCCCGGACCCTCGCCGGGACCCTCGCCTGGGGCTCCCGACACCACACCAGGTGACTTCCCCACCCACTCAGACCTGATGGCCATGTGGCTCAGTGTCCTCAAAGCCCTTTCTCTTCTGACGCTCACCCACCTAGAACTTCACTGTCCAACATGGTAACCATGGTCACGAGTGGCCATATAAGTAATTAATTAAAAGGAAAGATCCGGTCTCTTGTTGCACTAAGCTGCATGACAAGTGTCCCAACTGTGGCCAGGGACTACCATCCTGGATAGTACAGGTATAGACTCTGTTCAAGATCATTGGTCTAGAGCTCTACATAATTCTTGTTCTGTCCTGATGGTTCTCTGCCCAGAGACAGTGGCATTTAACAGGGTCAAAGCACAAAGCCAGAGATGTTTCCCTGAGCCTTGCCTCCTCAGCAAGACCCCTCCTCACTGTACCTGGCCTTTTGTGCAGGGCCAAGGTCAGAGCTCAGTGGGTGTTGGCCATGAGGAACAGAAGCCCCGGGCCGCACAGAGCCCTGGGATATGCCTGAGGCCGCGGAGGCCTTCAGTGGCTAGTGGCCAGTTCTGCCAGCCAAACTGGTATTGGCATCACGGCGATGTCAGTCTCTGCCGGTATAAACCCAGGATGCAACTCTGTCTTCTGGGGTAAAAGGTTCCAGCCTCCTTAGTGAGGAAGGAATTCTAATTATTCATTATTTTTCAACGTAGATGCTGATATTGGCTGCTTGACTACTATGATATGCTACTCATGATTGTGGCTGTTTTTCCAGAGGCACCACGTGCCAGGCCGCTTGCATCCGGAATCCTCACGGTAACCCTATGAGGCAGAAACTGTGGTCCCATCTTACAGATGGGAAAACTAAGGTGAAGTCGTACTCACTGACTCCACCAAAGCAGAGGGCTCATGAACAGTAGATCGGGATCCTAAACCTCACTCCTTTCACCATCTCCCGACCCCCAACTCTTCAGCCTCGTATGAGCTGCCTCTACGCCCCACAGGCTGCCCGGAAGCCAAGTGGAATTCCTGACCTCCCAGATCCTCAGCAGGGCTCAATGTCAGCATGTGATCCCTTACCTGCCTCACTCCCTTAGCGGCTGCTGATGGACCAGCCCTCACCACCTGCAGCCGTTCATAAACTAGCCCCCATTTTCCACCTTTCCCTATATCCATTCTCCCTTTGCGATGGGACTTAGCAGCTCCTCTCCTCAAGAGCTGGGATGTATTTTGCAAAGTGTGTTTCTGAATCTAAGCTGGTCTCTTGACTTACTTTCTCCAGTAAAATGTGGCAGAAGCAATGAAGAACATATGCTGCCGAGCAGACCTCAAGACGTTGTGTCCTCTTGAATCCTGCCACCACCTAAATGAGCTCTGGCCAGCCTGCTGGATGATGGGCGATAAATGGCCCAGTTCTCCCCCCTGCCCGGCTAATAGCCAGCCAATGTCCAGAAGCACAGCTGCTTCATGGACCTACAGCTCACCAAGACACATGAGCGTGCTTACTTAGGGAAGAACAGCCCAGCTGAGTCCAACCGAATTTGCTGACCCAGAGAATCACAAATAAATGCTGCTTAAGTCACTATATTTGGAAATGGTGGGTTTCAAAGCAGGCAGTAACTGCAACACACTCTCTAAGCTGGATGGTTTTACTTATGATCCGTGATCTACTCACATTGTGCCCTCCCGTCCCTCAATGGACAGGTTATCTTGTAGGGCTATGTAAGGACTTCTACTAGAGACCCGGAAACCCAACACCCTGGCCAATTTCCATGAGCTCCTCCCTTCCCCCTCTCCCTGAGTATCTGGAAATCCCTTTGCTTGCTGAGCAACTGACAAATGAAAATTTTTATTTAGATCTAACTCGGTGGCCATTGGACACGAGAATCCTTCCTACTTTTGGTTCTGACTTTGGACCAAACCACAAAACCTCCCACATATCCAGCAAGACGCTTGCCTCTATTTTCTTTCCTTTCATAGCCAGGAATCCAGGGGGCGCGTGCTGGTCCCTCCCAGATCCGTCAGCAGCCAGCAGGGCTGAAAGAGACTCACCCAGCTTATTTTCCATTTTCCCATTGGATCCACAGATTCTGGGCCTCCCCAAACCCAGAGTGGAACTCACATTGAAAATGCTGGAGGGCCTTGAGTCTGGAGCCACACTGCAGAGCACCCAGCTCATTCCAGGCAGCCGGAAGTGAGATTCTGGAAGCTGGGTCATGGCCAAGCTGGGCCGTTCCAGCAACCTCCAGAGAGCTTCAGAGTCCAGTGCTTCGGGCTTTATGGGTTTTCTCTGAAGAGGTGAGTTCCTGAGATCCCGACACACTCTACACTCCACGTTCATGCAATATACAGGTCTTCATCCTACCGTGTGCGAGCAAGACTGAGAGGGAAGGAAAGGAGGCCTACGCTTGGAAAGAGCGCCCTAGTGGAAATGTATAAAAAATGACAAACAGTGTGGAAAGGCAGAGTCGAATGGATGTGTCCCAGAGAATAAAAAATGAATAACGGGTATTTATGGACGCTCAGGACTTGCCAAGTCCTCTTCCAATTAGCCTAACAGGCATTAATTCACTTAACGCTCACAACTATCCCATCATGAGGGCACCATTACCTTGTCCCCTTTTAGAGGTGGGAAAACTGAGATGTAGAGAGGTGAAGTAACACAAGCGGTCCCCTACCGCATTCCTGACCATATCCATGAGGAGTCAGTGTGTGGAAGGTGACTGATAGACTGAGAGGTTATGAATGGGAGCTGGCGAAGGGCTTCTCCCCTGTAGCTGGGTGTCCTTCAGCCCCGAACCTCTCTGAGTCTACTCCATTCCCCAGCTTAGCCTGGATAGCAACTTTCCAGGCCTCTCGGGCTTTTTGTACATATGAGTTAGAATGTTCGATCAGTATGTTGTCCCTCAGTCGTGTGAACTGTCAAGCACTGATGCTCCAAGTCAGGCTTCTCAAAGTATGGTCCATGGACCTGCGGTGTCAGCATCACCAGCCAACTAGTTAGAATACAAAATCTCAGGCCCTAACCCTCTGGAATCGGAATCTCTGAAGGCAGGGCTCATACATCTCCTCTGGCAATCCTTAGCCTGGTAAAGTTTGAGAATTACCACCTTAAGTAATGCCAGTTCTGCAGGAGAGCGCCAGGTGACCACCGAGATCCCAAGAGACTTATGGAGCATGGCCTTTCGCTCTCAGGTGTCTCAAAGTGTATGCTAAATTGTGTGATCCCTACAAATGGCTCATATGAGCCCAGCAGCCTTCCGGAGAGATGGAGATTACATTGTCACCATGGAGACAGGACTAGGAAAAAGGAAGGAAGGAACGAAGGAAGGATGGAGGGAGGGGGGAGGGAAGGAAGACAGGTGGGCAGACTTTCTCTAGGAGCAGCCCTTAGGACAACTAGAAACAACTGGAATTCAAGACCGTGGTCATAGGCCCCAAGACCTGAGTGGTCCAGGCTATCCTGCCTGTAGGGGCCATTTCTGTGTCAACAATCATGCCGCCATCTATACGCTACAGGTCACTCACTGGTCCTTGCTTCCCCAGAGCCCAGCTGTGGCCTCAAACTTCTTCAAACACAGTGCTCCATGCTGCCCCTACTTACTTGCCAGACCTGACTTGGACCCTCCCCCTTTGCCCGAGACATGAGCAAACTGAGGCCCAGATCACAGCTCTCCCATGGCATGCTGTGTGGACACAACCCACAGTGCCTCACAGAGCTCATTCTTTCAGGCCCTTTGCAACTACCCGTCACCTGGGATCGAATTGCCTCATACCACTGGGCCTGCTGAGAAGGAAAAAGGGGAGAAACATCACAATATTGGGTGAAGCCAGCCGAGCCATCAAAGGAAGTTAGCCTCAGCTATAACCTAACAAGTAGAAATCGCCCATTTTTTCAGATGAGCAAATGGAGGTGTAGTGAGATTAACTGGCTTGGCAGGGTGGCTAAGAGGAACCTAACCTGAATTTCCTGATGCTACTTGGCCCTTGGATATTGGATTTGAAATTTGGTTTGCCTTTGACCTAAGGGCTCTCACTTGCTGCTGGCCTGAAATTCTCACACTGGGGATTTGTTCCAATGGATCTGGAGAACAGTCTGGTCTTCTAGAGTCTTATCTGTACCCAGTTTGCGAATGTGGCCAGAGCTTGGCAGTGAGCTGAGAATAAGGCCATCCCACCGGTTTAACCATATGTGTGTGGCTCTCATTATTTACTCAAAACTGTACTTTACACTGATTTAATTTTTTCTTAGTCACTTTAAGACATCCATTTTAAAAGAACCCTTCACTTTAGTACTGGAAATGGAAAACCAAATTCGCTCACTGTAACTCATTAAAGCAAATATATAACCTTCAAAATATAAAAATATCCCCTGGCGTGAAGACCTCCCGCCAGCTCACACACCACCAGCATGACACATAGGGGAGAAACCCCCACATGGGGAAGCTTGAGGCTGGGAGAGGGGAAGGGAAAGAAATTCCCATTTCTATGGTGAGGCTGCATGACATCTTTCAAAGAAGTCCCAAGGTCACCGTCTTGACTAAGCCCCTTCTTTTGCAAGCCTCAATATCCTCGGCTCTAAAATGAGGCTAAGCATGATTATTTTTCCCCTCAGGATGCTTGGAAGGTTCATTAATTGGGATTGTGGCTGTTTGTGAGCTTTATAAAGAGTGACGCAACAAAAATTGAACGTTAGAGATTTTTTTTTTTTAGATTTTTTTAATCATTTTATTTTATTTCCTCATGGTAAGTGTACTCATTAATCTCCATTCTGACTCTCCCCATCCCTTCACCCAACCCCCTCCAGTAACCATCAGTTTGTTCTCCATAGTTGAGTCTGTCTCTTGGTTTATCTCTCTCTCTCCTTTTTTTCCCCATTGCTAGTCTGTTTTGTTTCTTAAATTCTACATAGGAGTGAAATCATGTGGTATTTGTCTTTCTCTGACTGACTTACTTCACTTAGAAGTTTCAAGATTCTTGTTCCCAGTTCTCCCCATAGTGGAGATGCCCGTCCCAGTTCTCCCCATAGTGGAGATGCCCGTCCCAGTTCTCCCCATAGTGGAGATGCCCGTCCCGAGCAGATGAAGGTAGCACGAGGGAGGTTGCTGTTGGAGGAAACTTTGTAACATTTGTCATGGCAACATGTAAACATAAAACAGAAACAAACCATCAAGACCAGGGAGAGCAAAAGAGGAGTATGCAGGTCTCACGGGATCACACAGTTGCCCTAATCTGGCTTCAGATTTAACACTGAGCCTCCCAGTGGCAAAAGGGAAAAGGGGAACATGGTGATGAAGCAAAGAAACATTTTCTCTTCTTGGGGAATACAGAGCTCTTCCTAGTCTTGAATTAAAAACTTAGTTTTTCACACAAGGTTTGATACAGGGACACTAGGTGACAGGAAAAATAGTCCTATCCCAGGACAGTACATCCTGCCTGGGCAGCCCCTTGCAGATCTCGGTGCCACCTCTGAACCTGACAACGCATCTTGCTGGCTTTCAGGTTCTGTTTCATGGTGTGACCATCTCTGCACTGTGCGCCCTGCGAAGAGTGAGCCTAAGAACCCCAGGTCCGGTCCTGGTTCGTGGGACCCCACCCAAGACAGCTAACTCTAGCTAGCCCAGACTTCTCCATCTGGTGGTGCGGCACTGAAAATCACCGTAGTCAGATGGGGATGGCATCAGAAATGCTCACAAGGGAAAACTGAAGGGAAAAGGGCCGGAGGCAGTCTTGTAGCTCTGGCAAGATTTCCCCTGTAGTACGGACGTATAAAAAGGCAGAGTGGTTCGGAACATAGGACAGGTGGTGGGGTCAGCCAGTCTGTCTGGGTTCAAGTCCTACCAGTCACGGCCACTGCCTGTGTGGCCTCGGGCAGCTCAAAACCTCTGTGCCTCTGTTTTCTCTTCTGCAGTGAAGGTATTAGCAGTCCCTACCAGCTACAGTTTTGAGGAATAAATAGACTAATAGGTACCAAGCACATACAATGGTACCTGGTACACTGAGTATTCAGTGTGAGTGTGTGTGTGTGTGTGTGTGTGTGTGTGAGTGTGTATATGGCCAAGGAGAAGAACCCAAAAGGAAAAAAAGCAAAAACGATAAATATCATCTAATGGTGATTTTTGTTTTTCTTCTATATGCTTTTCTTTACTTTCCAAATGATTTTCTTTATTCTACTTTTCTGCTCAGGGGTGTGGGATGTTTTATATTTGACTTTTATCATCTGCAAAGTCAGGATGACAAGCTTCGTTCGGCCTCCCTCCCAGGGACACTGCGAAGTTTCAAGCAGACACTGTGCGTGTAGGATTTCTAAACTGTGAAGGGCTATACCCGAGGGGAGCAGGTTACCTGGGTAAGACGACTTGAGCTCTTCGAGCAGGGTTCCTTCCCCACGGGTGAGTCCTGTGGCTGTGTCTCCCTCACACTCCGGGCCAGGATCTGAGCTGGGGGCTTCCTCCCTCATTCGGGTGAATCTTCTCTGAACCCCTCCCCCAAAGTTCCCTGGAGCAGCAAAAACCTAGGTCTCCATGTAGCCATCAGAGTTTCTCTATTGCCTCAGATTAACAGCCAGTTCGTCCTTTATCATCCCCTTCCTGGTGGGAAGAATATCTTTCCTACCCTCTCCCACCCACATGCCCCCCTATCCGAATGCAATCCAGCCTTTGAATGTTTTCCATTAAATTCAGTGATTCTTGAAAAAAAAAAAAATTTGCTGAGGTCTCCTTCCTTGGGCATTTATCCCACCACTCGGGGGATATCTGGAGCCAGACTTCTCCAGCTTCCTGATCCAAATTCATATCTAGAAGTGAAATTTTAAAATAACCAATGGCCCTTCTGGGATTTTCCACATTATTTTTTTTTAGTTTTTTTCCCCCTTAAAGCAAATTTGGCATCTTAAGCGAGATACCACCGTATATTTATGGGAGTTTAATAACTTCTTCCATTAATAACATAGACAAACTAATTTACCCAAACGTGTCTGTTTTAAACTCTGGGAACAAAGGGTGGGCGGATGAAAATCAATCTTTCCTTTGTACTTGAGCCACTGACCCGTTAAAGCTTTGAAGATCATTTCTTGAAGAAATGGTGAGGAGTTATTTAACTACAAACAGCAGCTACCTTCCCATTCCAGCTGCGTAATCAAGCATAATAAATTAGAACTTTAAAAAAGTTGACTCCATTTCTTTTTTGGGGGGGGGGGGGGCGGATAACCGAAAATCCTTAATAGCACTTTGACAAATCAGCTTTGTGGCAGACACCGGCGAGCCCGCCTCGCACTGGAGGCCGGTTAAGCCAAGCCAAAACTGTCTGGAGACATTCCTGATCGGAGGCTGCGGGGAGAAACCCAGGCTTTACCTTTGAAGCCGCTCGATAAGGCTCCTGGGGCGGCAGGAGGTGCTCAGGACCAGCCACCCCGAGCCGGCTGCCAATTTCCGGCCTCCACCCCAACACCCACCAGGCCCAGGGCCACTGGGGAGCAAGAGCCGCCCAGGCTGGGCCCCGGGAACGGGAACAGTGCAGAACCTCTCCCCCCACCCCCCGCCTCCCCGCCCCGAATCTGGGCAGCATTCCTCCATGCAGACCCTGATCCACTCTGATAAAAATCAGCCTCCATGGGTCTTGAAAGAGTCAAAGGCCCTTCTTAATCAAATGATCAACTGTTCATTTTGAAAGCTTGACTGGTTCAATTAAGATCACAGGCAGGAGACGGCCGGTCATATTACCCTCTTTTCCAGCTGGTCTGGCCAGTTGCCGGTCCCCAAGACCTACCTTTGACCAGCCCGCCCAGAATGTTCCACCACCACCACCACGCCACAAGTTCTGACCACCCTTCTGGGCCCTGTTCTGTGCCCACCTCCTCCCAGAAGCCTGCCCTGGCCCTACCAGCTGGCCGTGACCTTTCCCCTCCCCTGAAACCTCATAGACATCTTGTGGGTCCCTTCGCTCAGGTGTTACTGACATCTGCCTTTGCCTCGGGCGAGTCTTGGGACTGTCAGCTCCCTGAAGAGCCTCCCAACTGGTGGAACAGGGCCTCTGTGAGTCCATCCTGATCCCTGACTGAAGATGGCCCTTTCTAACCCCGCTATGGGCTTGTGAACAGGCAGTCCTTGATGACAAAGGGTTGGTTGGTTTCCGAAGGTTCACTTGTGAATCAGTTGTTTGGAATTTCGAAGGAGGCTTTCGTTTTTTCCAGAATAACAAAGTTCTCAAACGAGGCGAGAATGCTCCAGAGGGGCCTGGCCCCAGGCTAGCCTACAAAGTCCTATTTTGTCTAGAACCTAACCACAAGGCTATGCAACAGACAGATGCCAGTTAACGGCATTAATCCACTGTGAGCTAAATAACTTTTCATGAGCTAGCCTCGGAACTTGACCCCACTATCCAGTAAAGGGAAATGCTTTGGTGAGAACACTCTCCTCACCACCCTCCCCCCTGTCCCACGCCCTGCCACGGCAGCTGGCAGGGTGCAGAAAGGGGCAAGGCTAGGAATCCCCTCTCTCCCAGCCTTGAGATGTGTTCTCTCCCAAACACTATTTTAGTTGAGAGATAGAGAGCAGAGACCCCCAGAGGCTCTAATGTTACCCTCACTGGCTCTCTGATCTTCCCTCCTTTTGTCCCTGGCACGGGGCCACAGCGAACAGAGCCTCCTTGCATCCTTGCATACTCCCGGCCTCAGAGTGCAAGGTCAGTTGACGCCAGGACCTCCCGGGCTCTGACCCTGCCCTGCTATCCCCTTGGGGCCCCCAGCCACCCTGAATTTTTTTTATTTTTTGAAACAGCAACCCTTCACGGATAGAGCTTTTTCTATCTTCCCACAAGTTAATCTGCCCTTTAATTGCTCCTTCCTGTAGGATTTGTGCACTTAACAGACGATAGGACATACGTGTCTCTTCTGGTCAAGGAACCCCGATATTCGGTTTATGTCCGTTTTTGTTTGTTTGTTTGTTTGTTTGTTTTAGAAATGTCTCCACCTCAAATTTCAAGTGCACTCTCTCTTCAGTTCATGTGACCCCAGAACACCCTCTAAACTAACATATTAACCCCAGGGAGGGTGAGTGGGGAAGGGACGTCAAAAGAGGCCTGTGTCACAGGACCGGCATGAAATTCAAAGGGCAGAAGCCTATAAAGGGAAGATTTCCAAGCTGCCTTACCTCGTCGCTACAGCACTTTGCAGACGCTGTGTTAGAACCCATTTAAAGCATTCAAGCATATAATCAAATTTCAGTAATGAGTTATTAATTAAGCAGGGGCAACCAATTCTCTGCTAACTGCCTCATAAACAATCGACAGGAGATTTGTGAATTTTGACTTCCTGACACTATTAAACAAATCAATATTAGGTTTCAGACACAGCAATTCAGACAGTTTTCTCTGTTATTTGGCAGCCTTCTGCCTGGAATACTAATGAAAGAATTAAGAGCCGGAGATTTTGCATGTGTTCCATCAAAAAGATCCTTATCTGTGGGGAATTGGGGCCTGATTTGCATGGAAGAAGTCTTTGCTTTTGTAGGTACAATTTTTCTCAATATGTCACTCATTAGTATTTATAAAAGCGCTGGGCAGTAGAACGTCCACCAGGCTTCAGAGCAAGCAGCCGGAGCCCTACTGGAGATAGCTCGGAACAAAGCAATTCATTTATTTATATATTTCGCAGACTGGTTAATTTATAGCTAACCCAAGCCATGGAAAACTTGGGTCTAAGAATCCAGCCAAGCTTCTTACTCAGCCTTTATTTTTTAAAAAGAGCTGTGTTCCAGTGTGGCAACTGCCCACCGAATGAGAGAGAAAAGAGTTTTGCAAAATCGGGGCAATCTCTAAGTGGCAAAATGTGGTCATCCATGACATTCACCCTTGACCTTCTCTCTCTCTTTCTTTCATTTACTTCCATTCACAAGGTTCCTTCGATAGCAGAGCTGTTAAAAATACCCTGTGGAGACCATGACAGATTCACTTCCGTGTACCTAAGGAAGAAATACAGTGCGGGCAGTGCAGTAGCAACGTTAGGGATCTCGGTCCTTCCTCCACGCACCCCAGACCCAGAGTGGGGGATCGGCTCAAGGGGCCACTCCAGCGCTCCAGCGGGCAATCCATTCACTCTGTGGCCTTCTGGATTAGGAGGGCAGAAAGGTGCCAATTAGGAGTCAATGTGAAGGTTTACAGATGGGGACTAACACAGTGACAAGGACCCTTTCCAGAGGTGGAAGGTCTCCTGCTTATCACATATTTATTTACATTCCTTGAAGCTAAACAAAACAAAACAAAAACAAAAACAAAACCCTACTGTGAGTGTTTCTGTGCATATATACACATACCTATGTCAAGATGATTTGAGATTCCAAGATTCAGCTCACATACAACATTTCAGAAGTGTAGCAACCAGCTATGTTAGAGCTCTCTATTTACAGAAACAGGTAAGAGGAAGACAAGAAGAGGGATCCATCATGAGCTGGGTATTTACTATGCGTTGGGCCCACTCCCATACCTTGTCTCACTTAATTCTTACTGCAAAGTAAAGTAAGCCACGTACACTTTCCGTCCTTGTCCAGGGTCACCCAGGACGTGGCACAGTTGGGATCTGGGGGCTGGTTCACAGCATACCCCATTCTCTCTCTCTGCCTTGGCTTGTCGTGAGATATATCAAACTATTTCTTTGTCACACAGAATCCCTGTTAATCTTGTCCAAATATCATATTTTGGGTTTTCCCTGAAAACCAGCGATTAAAACAATATGAAAGATTGACTATACATATGGTCAGCTGTTTGGGGACATGGAAACCTTCTTCACTCTTTTGTAGAATTATAACTTGGGCTTTCATTTTTTTTTTTTTTACTTGGTTTTTAAATTTTAAAATATCCATGTCATATTTGCAGTCAATGTCTCCTTGTGCACCAGAACTATTAATTTGAAATTACTACAGATTGTCAGAATCATTTATATAAAAAAATCAAGAGGAAGATCAGAAGTTATCTCTGTTCCTCATCAATCTTTTTCTTCTCCTTGATAAGGCCACCTGGAGACATATTATGTATTTAAAATTATGTTCATTCAGAGAGCTGGCCCCATGACAATGAACAACTTGAACACTAATGTTGACATTGACAACACCCTATCCTTGTTGATACCATGTCAGCCTTTGAATATGATTTCTGGACAACAGAATCAGCTCTAGTTAGTTTAAGCAGAAAGGGATTTGTTTAGGAGGATTAAGTAGTCCACAGAATCTCCAGGAGGGCTAGAGAACCAAAACCGGATGCTACGAGAAATACTGTAGCCAAGGTACCACTTTGCTAGAAGAACGACCACGGCTGTGCCATCAAACCCGCCGATCAGAACCTACCATACTGAGCAGTGAACTTCATACACTCCACCAGAGCCAGCTCCAAACCCAGATGCCTACCCTCCACTCAGCAGCACATCTGACCTTCTTGGACCTGGCCATCAACTTCTGTTGCTCTCTTCACTTCCAGATCCGGGTAGCACACCCACTTGGCAGAATTCAGATCCCATGCAGATTCCTAGCTGCAAGGGAATCTCGGAAATGTAGTTTTATTTTTAACTCTACACCATCTATAATACAAAGAGAAGCTAGAAGGAAGTTGCGATGAATAGTAAGTGAGCGAATCTACAAAATCGGTCCCGGTTTTTCTTTTATAAAAATGAACCCATAGACTGTAAGGCTCACAATGTACCTACAGTGTATAGGTGCTCATCTATAACACGTCTATAACAATCTAATTGAATTTCCACAAAAATCCCCTCCACTAGGTACTTAGGATCTTATTTGCAGTGCAGAAAACTGACGCTTGGAGGTGTTAAGAAAGCTCGACCTTGTACGGAGAGTGGATGGCACAGCCAGCCTTATTCTAAGCCAGCAAAAGAACTACTGCAGGGAGAACACAGAAACTCAGCCACTGATGAGCTCTATGCCCTTCAGAGAGTTTTTATTTGACTTCCCTAAGCCTCAGCTTACTCATCTAAAGAATGGAAATCATTACTACTTCCTAGGCAGAGCGGCAAGGATCAAATAAGATCATATAGGTACAGCCTCCACTTTCAGAACCAGAATAGAATGTGCCTATATTAAGTGTTAAATCAATAAATGTATAAAAAAAATTTTTTAAGGGAAAATTGTCCTGACTTTTCACTCCCTGACAACCATGCTTGTTTTGCTGAGTAGGATTTGATCTGCTTGATAATCTGCCTA
This sequence comes from Meles meles, assembly GCF_922984935.1. Taxonomy (NCBI): domain Eukaryota; kingdom Metazoa; phylum Chordata; class Mammalia; order Carnivora; family Mustelidae; genus Meles; species Meles meles. The sequence continues at coordinate 74,816,670 of NC_060078.1, read as the reverse complement.
ACACAGGAAGGTCGCATGCCCAGTAGTTCAGCGCTCAAACAGGATTATGCGCCCAGGGAAGGGAATCTTTTATAGCAGCAGAGGCTCGCTTTAAAACCAGGAGGGCCGCTAACACTCAGGCTTAATTAAGCTGATTTCTTGAAGAATCCGGTATGACAGGGACCAGCACTGTTAATTGTTAACCTGGGAGCCGTCCTGGGCATTCCCTGGGGAGAGGGAGAAAGGGGCATTTTAAGTCCTGTTGCTGAGGTCATTCAGTGGATCTCCCTTCATGTTTCTGTAATGATGTTAAGTCAAATTTGGAATTCCTTTTTAATTAGTTTTTTGGCTGATGGATTGTGCTCCATTAAATACGATCCTATAAAGACTGGGTCACATAGGGACAGACTTCTATTTGGGTTACACTAACTTTTAAAAGTGTAGCCATCAAGACTGTGGTGTTGCCTTATTTAAAGGTTCAGAACTTATGGGTTTGGGGCCCTCAGGGAGTAGAGCATAGGCAAAAATCTTGCGAGAAATCTCTGCCTTTGATATTTAGCAAAGCACACAGATTGAATACAGAATATACCTCAAATGCACATATATGCTCAACCATTTTTCTTCTTTTTATTGGAAAAATTTTAATTATACAAATAATACACCTAATTCTTGTTGCAAAATGTTCAGAATTAGCGATCCCCTAACCATTCATTTCATTTAAAAAGAATAAAATAACACTGTGTACTTACTTGTCCCAGACACTGTTCTGAGTACTTTACATGAATTAACTTATATTCCCCTCCAGACAATCCTGGAGATTGCTGCTTGTATTTTAAAAACCTTTTACAAATGAGAAAGCCAAGGCACAGGGAAGTGAAGAACATGCCTGAGGTTACACAGCTAGCCTGTGGTAAGACTGAGATCTCAATCCAGGCTGTGTTGATTCCTAACCACTGCAACATGCCAATTTCAATCCGATTTCAATCAGACCTCCCCAGACAAAGATACTAGTGTCTCTTCAGGGTGGTACCTCCCAGACACTTTTTGTCATGTCGACAAACACAGGCAAACCTACAAAAATATGTTTTAAGTCATGTGTGTTCTCTGTTAACAGAAAGATTCTCAAAGTGTGGTCTTTTCCAATCAATCGGCATCACCTAGAAACTCACTCAAGTGCAAATTCCCGGGCCGGACCCTAGAGTACGACTGAATCAGAAAGTCCAGGGATGGGGCCAGCTATGTGTGTCTCAGCAAGCCCTCCAGGTGATTCCAGGTCACGCTGAAGTTCGAGAACCATCGCCTTCATGGTATGCAATGGGTATTCCAAGAGGTTGAAACCCAGACAGGGCTAAGTGTGTACGATTTTCAGTAAGGGAGCTCCCTGGATGAGAGGATATATGGCAGGCATGATGTAGGAAGGGAACAGAGTGGAATTAGGAGGAATTCTGGGAAGACCATCAGACCACAGAGCAAGTGTGACCCCAAGGATGGAAAGGAAAGAAGGGTAGGTGGGGGAAGGCTAGACAGCAACGGAGGAGTCTCAGAACAAAGTTGGCCAATGAAGGACTCCCTTCTCTTCCAGGAACAGGTTTATTCTTCCCACACCAGGTCATTGCAGGCGAGCAGCCCACAGGGAGCAGGACCTGGACTCAAACACAGGGGTGGATTTGAAAATGCAACCGCTGGGATCCTCAGTCAATGCCACTTGGATATACGCAAGACCTTCCCCATGGGCACCATATAATATCACAGGGAGTATCGGCATTCTGCCGCTGACTCGTTTGCTTGACTCACGGTATGTCCGGGAAACTTTCTCCCTCAGTACCTACTGATCTGCTAACTCCATTTAGTAGCTGCATGGTATTCCATTTTTTGTGTCATCATCCGCTCCACTGATGGACATTTAACTTACGCCCAGTGTTTTGCTCTGCCATACAGTGTGTTAACGCCCATTTCATCTGGTCTTCTAGAGGAGTCGCCAAGACGTGAGGCGGTTAAACTAGTGTGGGTATGTACACTGGCATTTTAAGACCCCCCTCCAAACTGGTTGCATCGATTTCTACTCCCACGAACAGAAAATAGATAACAGTAACCATTTCCCCACACCCCAGACAACACGAGATAACATCGAACTTTTAATTTTGCCTATCTGATGAGTGAAATGATTCTCATTGTTGTTTTAATTTGCATTTCCCTGATGACTAGTGAGATTGATCATCTTTTCATATACGTGTTGGCCATTCATATTTTCTCTGTGAATTGTCTATTTTATCTGCATTGTTATTAATTTATACAGGTGTGATAAATAAAATACAGAAATATTTCCAAATGTTATTAAATCGGGAGTATCATCATTTTTGATCATTTTGGTTTTTTTAATTAACAGGTACTAAAAGTGTTTTTGCATTTTTTTATGTTCAGTGGGTCCTTGTATGCAAAAAGGGTTTAGAACAGTGGATTTTGTGGACTCTGGGCTCCCGGGGGCCCATGGCCTGCTGCAGGAGGTGGAGGGGGCCGAACCCCAGATGCCTAGGAGCGCCAGGCCCACCGCTACTAAGCTTTCACAGACCCTGCCAACATCGGCCCTGCACAGAGTGGGTCCCAGACACCCAGCCAGCCCCAAGGTTGCCTGGATGGGTCTCCCCATGTGATGTGGAAGGACAGCTTTCCCGCACACCACATTTTCAGTCCGGTGTCCTGCTGTAAAGTCACATGACAATGACTTGAACGCTAGCTGTGCTCTTTACTCTTTGTGTAAACTCAGGGTAATCATGAAGCCTCTCTGAGCCTCAACTTTCTCATCCATAACACACAGAGAAATATGCCCTTCCTAAAGTGGTAGAGAGATCCAAGTGCAAGGGCAGCCCCTGCTCCAGAGAGAAGCCCATCAGACACCCAATGATGGTTGCCATGACGACTGTAGGATATGTTACTGTTGCCAATCACCATAAAGAAAAGAAGGGGGTCAAAATATCACCCAGGTTCCTTTGAGTTAGAGAGAAGGAGTCTCCAGTCCTAACCTTACCCAAGAACCCCTAGCTGTGGCTCTTCCCACAATGCACTTCTTCAGCCCCTTCTGAAGAAATGCCCAAAGCAGAGCCTGGGACTGCCACTCGGTGTTGCCCCCCGTCCCAAAAGCCTGTCACTCTCCTGGCACCCTGGCCAGGTACAATTTGGCACTGACTTCTCCATCTCTTGTTGCCTGTCTTAATCTTGTGACGCCAATTAAGTTTAATGAAAGTTACATGGGAAAATTGCGGGGTGTAGACGCACAAATATGTCTTTAGCAGGGAAACAAGGACAGCCTCAGAACCGTGGTGATTTCCAGGTGGAAAGAAATGTGGAGCTTTCTGTCTCCTCCGGGTAAAAGAGGATTTGCGAAACCCAAGGAAAATAACTCTTGAAGCTGAGGTTCGAACTGTGCCAAGTTTGTGACACAGAGGAAGCCGCTCCCAGAAAGGAAGTTCTGATCCAGACTGACAGCTTTGCTGTCTCTCCCGGGGGTACGGGTCGGCATTTCTCTCAGACAGGTAAGCGGGCCCCACCCACCCACCACATGAGCCTTAGCGGGCCTGGGGACACACCTGACTGCGGGTGATGGATTTCCCCCACTTTTATTTAATTACCCTAATTCCTCACATCTGTAGAGAATTTCAGAGTTTACAGCACACCCATTATCTTGCTTTGGCCTCATAACCACCCCGTAGAGTAAGAACTGTTTGGGTCCCCATTTTTGTGCGTGGGCGAAAACGAAACTCTGAAGGGTGAGGTGATTTCCCCAGTGGCGAAACTTCTAGAACACAGATACTCCACTGCAGTGTGCAGCCTTCCCCATGAACACGCGGGTCTGGCTGGCTTTCCCCCTCACCGTCCCGAAAACTTACTTCCTCGTGGCGACAAGCAGTACTTCCCGGGGACACGAGAACAAATTCACGTTCCCTGATGTTCTTCACAATGGCTTCCTGCAACTGCCACCTTATAGCCTCCTATTTGAGGGACATCTCTAGGCTGTTCAGGCCATCCCTCTTTGAAGGCTCTACCTGGAGCTGTCCCTGAGGCAGGTGTCACATCCCACAAGGGCTTTTGCCTTCAAGGCCATATACTCCCTGCGTCTTATCCAAGCATTTGTGGCTGGACCCTGGTTGTTTTTTTTTTTTTTTCCATACCACTCTGCCCCACCACAGGACCAACATTATAACATTCATTATAAAAGAATTCCTTTGAAATTATTAAATAGCAGCTCCCATGTCTCAAGTGCAGACTGTATGTTAGACCCTGTGCTTTGCAGGTTACGCACATTACATGCTTTAGTCCTCACCACGGGCATCTGATATAGTCATTTGCGGGAAGACAGCTAGGTATCCACCAAAGAGCAATCTCTCCTCCTTCCATAGAAAGAGAATTGTAGCTGATACATGGTTGTCCAGGTAAAGACTATATTTCCCAGACTCCTTTGCAGCTAGTCTGGTCATGTGACTACATTTGGATCAGTAGAATGTTACTGCAAGTTATCTGTTCAATTTTTGAGTCTTTCTTTTTTTCACTCCAAAGGCAAATCCCCTTACTTACCTCCCTCTCATTCTCATTGCTCTGTATTGGTTTTGACCATGTGGATGAGAAGAATAGCCCAGGGGAGGCAGAACAACAATAGGGAAGGGGTTTCAGTCCTAGAATAACCATGTAAACAGAACTGCCTGCCAACCTTGGTCATTCACCCTGGCCTGATCCATGGGAGGAAAGTAAACCGTCTTTTTTTGAGCCACCGTATTTTGACATTTCTTTGTTTTATTGCAACAGCTTCATCTTTAATGCAGTATTATTATGTCTGCTTTACAGACAAGGGACCTCAGGCTCATGAAGATTAAGTGCCTTGCCCAAATTCACACAGATGCAGAGCAAGGATTCAAGCCCACATCTGTTGGATTCCAAAACCTCTGTAATGAGTCATTCACTCATTGATTCATCTAAGCTCTCCTGACTATCTGGGTAATAGAAGCAGGAATCCCAGGGTTTTGCCTGTACAGGAGGGTCATAAATCCACGTGTTGCCTCCTTCCCTTCCACTCTCAGGAGAATGCCCTGCTCACCCGTTGAGTTGCTTGGAGATGCAAGTTAGAGTTCATTTCAAAACTTCTACCTGGTCTTTGTGAAGCTTGAAGTGCAGACAGCTCTGAGACGGGCACCAGTTCCTTATGCAGCCAGAGCTCAGCAGGAAGCCCAGGACTAGCCAAAGAAGGATTAAAGGGAGATAGACCACCTTGATTAATACTCTAAAGGCTTTGGCCTTGGAGAACAAGAGTCTGTGAGGATGAGGTTGCATTTGGGGAAATGTCTTTACTCCTTAGTATATTCTAGACTGTTTGACCTCTGAGAATCAATAGTTGTCATTGAAAGAGATGCAGGGGTGTGTGTGTGTATATGTGTGTGTGTGTGTGGTTTGCTTATGTTCTCATATTTGTGTGTGTATGTAGTTATGTAGTTCCATGTGTCTGGTCCTACGTTTGTGTCAATGTATGTATGATGTGTGCATCTATTATACGTGTGTTGTTGTGGTTGTGTTTGCAGTGTGTGTGTGTGTGTGAGTGTGTGTTCATCTGCAGTTGTATTAATGTTTGTGGGGTTGTCAGGGTGGGTGGGTGAGATGATAACTCGTTGTCCACTGATTAACTGGGAAGAATCATCCCTTCACACCTCCCTCACTGGGAAATCTGGAAGAAGACCTGAGTTGGTGTGGCCAACTCCATCTAAACGGTCCTGTTCAAGTCCCTCTGGTCTTCTCCCAAACACACATGTGTGCACACACATACTCATTCATCTTTTTTTAGTCTTGACCAAATCACTCACCTTCTAGAAATGAATTTCAGGGATTATAGAGGCTCAAAGACTGGCTGCCTAAAGTGTGAATTCCAAGGCCATGCCAACCCTCCAAGCAGACATGAAGCTTCCCTAGAGTCAGGTGGAAATTCATCTAGAAGGTTTAAAGGGGGAGACAGGCTCTTAGGACAGGGAGAACCCCAGGATATGTCCACCCCTGCTAGGAGCTCACACCTGCTATGAATAACCATCATTATGTCTTTCTTTTGGAGAATCTTGGTGGGAATCCCATTAATTGGGCATGTTCCCCTTCTGGTGTTGTAACTCCTATCCCTCCCGTCTCTCCAATAAAGTCTGCCTCAGCTGTGAAGCATCAAGTGACAAAGTTGCAGGGACAGAGAATCAGGGCCATACAATTCTGTGTGCCCTCAGCCTCACCCTCACACCCCAGAGGTTCCAGGCCCCTCAACTTGCCAAGACTCACCACTCAAGAGTGCCCTGCAGTGACCACCAGTGAGGCACACAGAGGTACCAAGGACAGGGCCTGGAGCCTAGAGAGGCAGACGAGAGGCAAACTTTGAGCTGCCCCGTGTGTCCTGGGTAGAGGTAACTCAAGGTGGGGAAGACTGAGGCTTGGGCTACACCTGCTGTGTGTCAGGCTCAGTGCTTGGTTCTGTGAGCTCTAACCAGGCACAGGCCCTCCCCGCAGTGAAACACAGTCCCAGAGGACAAGCAGAGAGGACACCACCTCATCAAAAGGCGGAGAAATGACCATTATGGCAGAGACTGAGCTGCAAATATCAGAACTGTGAGCCCTTGCTGACCCCCTGGGAGGCCCCGTGGGGCTGGTACAGGTGACTCCTTGTGTATTAACTCATTTGATCCTTATATGACCCCCATGAGATAGAGATTATTATTATCACCCTCATTTTACAAACAGGGAAACTGAGGCACGTCCTGAACAAAGGGCTTGCCCCAGTCACACACCTAGTCAGAGGCAGGCTAGGATCTGAGTCCGGGTGGTCTGGCTCTGCTGGTCAGTATTGTCCTGCCTTGCTGTGCGTGAGGCATGGCGGCAACACCAAGCAGCAGGAAATGGCCTCTGCTTGGGGCAAGTCGGGGCGGGCTTCAGAGGGCATGTCTGAGGGGCGAGGGTAACCTGGCAGCTGATGGGGGGCAGAGAGGGTGTGGGCATTGTTCTGGGCACCGTCAAGTATACAGCTGACTGGTGGCAGTTTTCAAAACTCCTTTTCACCATGACCCACAGTGTCTGATACATTTCACGCCATGATCTAGTACGCGCATACAGACGTGTCACTGAGACCCAGTCCCTGAATTACAGCAGATGAACTTTAATATTTCTATCCTCTTCCACTTCCTGGTTTATGAGTGCTCGTTCTGGAATCCTGTTTTGGAACCCACTGAAGTTCTATGATGAGTAGTTCGAAAAGCATGGTGTGTGGGAGCCGGAGGTCTGGGGATCGGCAGGACGTCACCGCCGAGCAGGGCCCGGACGAGGAGGAGGTGAGCGAGCTGTCTAAGGCGGCGGTGTAAGCAGGTTCTCCCTCCCGGGGTCTGGCAGGTGCAGGGGCGGCCCCAGAGAGTGGGCCTTAAATTGTGCACCCCACTTACGTCTCTTGCCGCCCCATCATCTCAGCCTGAGAACCCAGCCCCTGTGCTGGACCAGGCTGGGAGCTGGAGCTTGCCGGCACCATTGCCCTCCATCTCCCCAGGAGACCTCTCCGTGGAGGAAACCGAAGCCCAGACAGATGCCCAGGAAACATCGGCTCCGACTGGTGGCAGCTCCCAGAAATCTCAAGTGACTGAGAGCATCCGGACAAGAAGAGGACAGGAAGGCTGGAGCGAGGGTGGAGAGCCAGCGGAGGACCACCGAACAGCCAGGCTGTCATCCGTGCCCAGGTGCTCCCCTGACCGGTAATCCGGAAGCCCGGACACTGACATGATTTTCCACAAGGTAGCTTCTCTCCACTTTGCCTATGAGTTTCAGGGAGCTCAGCCTGGGAAATTCTCAACAGCCGTCTACTCCTGTGTGTTAACAGCAGTGACACCAAGTGCCCCAGATGCTGGCCAACTGGTAAGTTTTGTTAGAAGCTTCCGTTGATATTGTGGGAATCCCATCGACCTGAAGAAAACCTATCTGTGCTTCTCCAGAACAAACAACATCATAAAAAAAAAAATGTATCTGGGATCACCGTGGAACATCACTGCACACCCACCAAACAGCCAAAAGTGTTGGGGAATTTGGGGACCAACCGGCCCTCCCATGCCCTGCCGCCGGGTGTGTAAATGGACACAACGACTCTCATCAGTATCTACTAAAGTCAGGACTGCATGTCCGTGATGCTGAGATCTCCCTCCTAGCGATACTGAACTCAAGAAGAGCGCTCATAGCAGCAACATCGTAATACCCGAACTGGAAACAGCGCAAGTGTCCATCGCTAGAGGAACAAGCAAATAACATTGCAGAATAGTCACATAAAAAAGTGAAAACAAACAGTTGATGATCTAGATGAGTTTCACAAATGGTTTGTTGGCCAGAAGAAGCCAGACACAGCTGAATCCACGCGGCATGATCCCAGCTCTGTAAAGCTCAAAAACCAGTCAAAACAAAACGATGCGGTTTCGGCACATCTGCTTCGGTGAGAAAACCAAAAAGAAAAGAAGGGAAGTGACTTCCGTAAGAGAGTAGGGTCCAAGGCTGCATGAGATGGTGGTGGCCGTGGTCGGGAGGGAGCATAGGGGGCCGCTGGGCTACACGGAATGTATCCCACGTGGAAGTTACGTGAGTGTTAACTTACAATGATTTATTAGCATGTAAATGCCTGTATTCTGTACTTTCCTATATGTACGTTATGTTTCACAATTATATATATATTCACAATTATATCACGTGGTCATTCACAGACTCACATTGCCAGGTTCAGCATTTACGTTGAGGAGGTTTGTGGGACTCAGATGGAAATCGTTCCTAATGGCTGTTCTTTCTCCACCTTAGGTCCTGGGGAGGCCAGACCCCCAGTGTTTCACATTGAGAAGCAGCATGAGATAGAGCCCAAGACCTGTCCTGATCGATACATTCGTCCCCAGGGGCTGTGCCAGGAGCTGACGACTGGCAGGGTGTAACCCACCCAAGGGCAGAGCAAACCCTCTCCCCATATCCAAGCTCTGGGAGACTTTGCACATGCTTGGATGATGACCAAGGCAGGGGTGAGGGGCCCGTATGAGATGCCCTCCAGACTCGGCAGCCCTGGAGAAGAGACTAACTTCCCCGCCCTGTCTGGAAAGGGAGGTGTTACTGTGTCCTAGAAAAGCTGTCAGGCCTGGGCGCCAGGAACCCTAATCATCAGAAAGTTACTGCAGGTATCAGATAAAGGAGGTTCCGCCCTCAGAGCCAGGATTTGACAGGCCCATAAAGGCTGCCTAATACCGCTGAGCCCCATGTGCTTTTGATATCATGTCTCATTTTCTGCATGAATGAGAGACCCAGCCAATGGGAAGAAGCCTTGAGTTTTCGCTGACAGCGCACGAAGCCTGGCTCACCTGCGCTGGCAGACTTGAGGCCGCGGGGCTCGCCCAGCAAACCCCAGGCCGCAGCGCTCACCCAGCAAATCCCAGCAGCCTGTCCCAAGCCGCAACTTGGCAACTTAACAGAAACCATGAGAGGTCCCCTTACCCTTCCGAGGGTGGGTCCTAGCAGACAGGGTTGCACAGCCCAGTGTAAGCCCTGAAGACCTGGTGCTTTGAGAAAGAAAACGAATGCAGGGCCCAATGGTGAGGTCAACCCTTGGGAATTCTGCTGAGTTTGGGACCAGTGACCTGGATCTCCGCGTTCAGGCTCTCCACTCTTGCCCCCCTCAGGCAAAAGATGCGAGGGAGCGGACACTTATTTAGTACCTACTGTTATCGGGCTGTATCAGACTGTCTCCAGCTCTGGTCTTTCTCTAAGCATCATTCCCATTTCACAGGTGGGAATACTAAGTCAGCTGGCGGTGTCAGCGCCGGGCTTCTCACCCCCTCAATGAGCCAGTGACCTCTGGGCTCTCCCTTCTCCTCCCCCACCTTTGCTCTCTGGGCACCTGCTTTCAAGAAAGGGTCTGATAACAGCCCTTAACACCTCAATGTGAAAGGGTCTGTAGGGCACGGGTGACCGAAATCTGGTAGGAAGGGGCTGGGATGCTGTTTTGAAGGTACACATGCAAAACGAGTGCCTACCGTTGGCTCACATCCAGAAGCTTCCACTGGAGGACTCTGCACCGAACTTGTGTATTCCAAGGTCCTCCACATTGTTTCACTCACGTGAAATTCTACCCGCTGTAGTTGCCAAAGTCATCTTTGCCAGAGTGGACTCCGGGGCTCCTGGCTCTCCCAGTGGGCCTCAGTGGCCTTTTGAGGCCGCGTGCCGTGGCCCTGCCCGCAGGCCTGCATGGAGACAGGGCTGATCCTTGTGCTCCATGCTCCTGCACAAGGTGGGAGAAACCAATCAAGCAGATCGTCTTGGGGCTCTTCCAAAGAGCCCCCAAAACTTGAGGCTCCCCTGCGTAATAAAGGAAGCTGGAGGCGCCCCCATTCATCAGTCACCCCATAAACCAAAGTGCCTCCTGTTATTAAGTGCTTCCTGTTTTTAAGAAGTCCTTGTAAACACCATTTTAGCAGTACTGGGAATTTCATGTATAGTCCACAAATGTTAGTTACTACTATTAATACCAAAATTTCACATTCTATTTTTTTTTAAGATTTTATTTATTCATTTATTTGTCAGACAGAGAGAGAGCATAAGCAGGGGAACAACAGGCAGAGGGAGAAGCAGCCTCCCTGCTGAGCAGAGAGCCCCATGTGGGACTCGATCCCAGGACCCTGGAATCATGACCTGAGCCAAAGGCAGGCACTTAACTGACTGAAGAACCCAGGTATCCTCACAACCTACTTTTTTACTTAACATTATGACATATGCATTTTTCCATGACAGTAATAAATTCCTCTATTAATATCATTTTAAATGTTTGTCTGGCATTTTTTCATATGGTTTAATCAGGAATCAGAAAATGGTTTATTAAAGGTCCAGATAATAATATTTCAGGCTTGACACCAGCTTCTCACTCCGCATTTTACCATGCCTTTCGCCCGAGACCCTTTCCAGCACTCTACTTTGGATAAGGATGAGACCTACCTGGGAAAACTCCGGACTTCCAAGAAACTGCCATATAAGAACCCAGCTCACCTTGCTCAGCAACAGGAACCCTGGAGTTGGCTCAGCTCAACTCCCACAATCACCTCCGTGAGCCGGGATGTTTATTTTTTGATCCTGAGATACCAAAGGATGACCTGGATTGCCGCTTAGCAGCCTTGTACAACCACCACACAGGGACATTCAAGAACAAAAGTGAGATACTCTTACACCAGGAGACTACCCAGGATACCCATGGAATCATCAAGACCCAATTCCCTGGAGAACTTTTACCCCCTCCTCCACCACCTTCCATCACTTCCCGGTCTAACATCAGATCCCGGATCAACCCTAAGAAGGAGTCTATCCACAGCATCCAGGGATCCATAGTGTCCCCTCACACTGCAGCCACCAATGGAGGCTACTCCCGAAAGAATGATGGTGGCTTCTTCTCTACCTAATGTTGACAGGCCCCTGGACTAATTAATCATAGTGGAACATCTGCTGCCCACCTCCATTAAATAGATTTGTGCTGGAAAAAAAATAATAATATTTTAGGCTTTGCAGGTGATGTGGTCCTTGCAGGTCAAGTGGTCCAACTACTTGACTGCCATTGTAGTGCCAGAGCAGCCCCAGACAGTAAGTAATGGAATGGTCATGATTGTGTGCCAATAAAACTTTATTTACAAACCTGATGGGGAGCTGGATTGGCCCAAGGGCCATAGATTCCTGGCTCCTGGGCAGGATCATCACTTATTGAAACAATCCTTCTCACTGTTACAGCTTAGGCTGGTTCCAAATTTGGATAAATAAGTCTTCAGAGAAGATCTTGGTGCCAATGTCCTTGATTGCATTTCTGATTATTTCCTTAGGAGAGTTTCTCAGAAGAACAATTTTAAGGCTCTTGAGTCATACTGACAAATTCAGTAGGCATCCCTTTTTTTAAAACCACACTTTGAACTTTAACTTGTGTCTTTGCCTGCCATAACCCACCCCCCAACTGTTTTCCAGGTATTTCCTGCGCAGGAACTCTGTCCCTTCTAGCAGACTTCCAGTTCCACAAGTATAAGGATGTGACATCTCATTCTACCACTACGTGCCCTGCCCTCACTTTACCAATCTCCCTCCCACCCCCGACACACACACACACACACACACACACACACACACACCTATGCAATGTCTATCATGACTGCACACGTGTGATGTACAAGGGAAACTAGGTGGGTGGCTGAATGAATGATCCCCATATGTTTAAAACCCCAAGGAGGCCTGAGCCAGATACAAATGGCCGATTTAAATCAGTAAGACTTAAATGTAGGGGACCTTCATAAACTAGGTGAGAAATAAGCTTGGCCCTTTCCCTGATGAGTCATGGCAAAATGTCAAAGAAGACAGTGATTTGCCCCCAAGTCCTATGTCCCTCTTTGCTTTCCCAGAGCTTGGTGCCTCTCCTGCCTCACCGCTTCCCCAGAGAGCCTCTTGGAAGACCCTCAGAGGCACCACGTTGACTCTGCACACCCCTTTCATCTTCCACTAACCCCCACTTTTTTTCCAGTCCCGTGCCATGGTGGGCCCTCTCATCATCGAGACTGAAGAGACGTCCCACCTCTGCCAAAACCCGGTTCATGAAAAATGGAAAAAATCCTCTTACATTTCTTTTCACCTTGAAATTTTCATGAAACCAAATGGCAGTTTCCAAAGGTGAAAAACTGTTATTTTCCCAGACAAATTCCTGTGAAGTGAAAATTGCTAGTTTCACACAGCTCTACCACTGATGACTATTATTACTATGGGCGCTAGGTTAGCACAATTTGATCAGGAAAAAATAAAACCTGGGTTATATTCCCAGCAGGCCTTAAATGTTCCTGTGGCTAGACTTTCACAGACCGAGAGCCAGAGGGAGATCTTCCTGAGGCTCTGGTCACCAGGTCCACCATCATCATGGCTGTGGACACCTGCTGAACCCAGACCCCCCATCAGACACGGCTAAACTCAAGAACATGTGGCTTATCCTCCCAAAGACAGGCTGTATTCCTTGGGAAAGCAGGTGCATCTCCCCTGTAAAAAACATGGGCTCAGACCCTCTGAGAGGAGATACACGATGTTCCTTAGGCACGAATTCCTTGAAACGGTGAGCCGTATGGGATAGTGTTCTCCCACCTTCAGAATATTAGATCATAAGGCTGCCCTGATAACGGACCATGGACTGGGTGGCTTCAACAACAGAAATTTATTTTCTCAGTGCTCTGGAGGTTAGAAGTCTGAGAACAAGCTTTGTCGACCATCAACGGTAAAAGGACTTTCAGGGCTTAACGAGTTCTGTGGTTTTCAAATTCTATTCCATAGAACCCTTGTGGTTCCTCAAGTGACCCTAGGGGCTTCTTTGTTTTGGGGGGAACAGAGCACGTGGAAATCTGGGACTCCTATACTTGCTTCATCTAAGATTTTTTTGGCCAAAGCGTTCTTTGTTTTACAGTGTTTGGAAATGGCTGATGGTTTTTCAGATGGCCAGACCGCAATGCAGAGGGGAGAGGAGAGTGCCTGGGACAGGACAGCCCCTGCTCGGCCTTGCTGGGGTAGAGCCGAGCTCTTCCAATCTGGTTTAGTGTCCCTTCCACTCCTCCCTGCTGAGGTGGCTCTGACTCAAGACCTCGAGAATCACCGTGTCACGTAAGGATTTCGGTGATGCCCCAAGGTGAGCATCCTGTCTGAGTCGGATGCAGAATTGGACTCACAGATCATGGAACATCATCTTAGCTGTTTGGACATGTGGGTCTGGGCTTATGTGTCGGAAAATCTGAGTCATCACCGTCCTGACGTCAGAGGTTGCTTGGAAATTTTCATTCCAAACAAGAAGCAAAACCCGCCCCATTTAGGTGCATTTGAGTGTCTCATTTAGGAGTCACACAGAGTGCTGAAAAGTGATAAATATCTTTGGCAACAAGCCGTGGCTAACTGTGTTTGCACGCTTTCCTGGGTGTCTGGCTGTCAACAGTGAAGATGGAGATGATGGAAAAGCATCAGTCTCTACTTAAAAAAAATAAAAATGAAAAGAATTAAATCTCCTAAACCCCAACCTGCTGAGTCAGAGTAGAGCAAGAGTTTGGTCCCACGTACGTTCTGAAGACATTGCCCTGTGCTTGGAATATTCCAAGAAGTTCTTGGCTTTGAAAAACAAAGTGGTGATTTTACCTGGAGACGGGGTAGGGAGCAGCTTGGGGCTAAGAGAAAAAGGTGCATTCCTAACCGTACATTTGCACAATCCCTGCGTGCTCGCTCCGTGCCGGTCAGCTTTGGATTCCTGCACAGGATGCGGGCGTTGAAGCTGAGTCAGGTCTGTGCTTTCCTGGGGTCCAAGGTAAAATGGATGAGAAAAAAATGGGAGTTTTACCCAACACCGGAGTCCTGACCAGCAGTGGGAATCTGCTTCCCTACATTTTTCTTTGGAACATCCCAGTAGGGACCACACCAAGCAGTTGGGGCCACCCAGTTCGGATGAGCCCCTAACAATACAGGGAGCAACTCTTTGCAAAGTCATTGGAAGAATTCCAGGAGGAACAGCGGACCCTGCGTAATGCAACAGGTGTCATCAACTCACAGGCTGCTCCTTTGCAAGGCCTTATTCTTTGGCCTGGCTGAGTCTCACCGTGCCATAACCTGGCTGACCCGGGCCTCCCAGCAGGGCTCAGCTGGGGTGTCACTGTTTCCCACCCGCTGCCCATGACCAGCAGCGTCAGCCTACGCTGGTAAGAGTTAGAGATACAAACATCTCCCAGCTGCCCTACACCTGCTGAATCACGATCTCCATTGTTGCAGGATCCCCACGAAAATTTGAGAAGCGCCGGTCTACTGGAAGTTACCTTCAGGGGCTGTTCTGAGGCACAGTGGGGGAGAGAGCCCTGTGGGATAAACAGCAGACAGTCGTACCGACCACCAAGGCTCTGCGGGGACAGAAAAAACTCACAGTGGTTGACGAGCCCTCGAGTAAGAGTGACAGCGCACATGCCAGGAAAGTGTCCACACGGAGTAGCAGGAAAATGGACTCCTGAAGACGGTGGGTTCTTTCCCAAGCTCGGCAGGAGAGTGGAGCCAGCCTGTCATAGGTCCCGCATCCTGAACCTCTCCCGTCCATGTACAGGCACTGTGCTGAATGCTCGTGTGTTTGCGTGCATTAATTCTAGCAGCAGCCCTATGAGACTGCCCTCTGCATGACAAATGAAAAATGGAGGATTCGGGTACAAGCATTCTGAAAAACAATTTGATGCTGTCCCATAAAGTCAAACTCTCTATTTCCTGAGACCCAGCAAATTCCACTTGGACAGCCCTGAGCTGTAGACGCTCATACATGTGTGCAGGAGAAGGCATGTGCTAAAACGTTCATAGAAGCATTATTAATAATTGTGGGGGAAAACCAGATAAAACTCAAATGCCCATCAGAAGGAGACTGGGTAAATAAATTGTGGTATATTCAGATGATGGGTTAGTGTCTAGTACAGAAAACAGATGAAACACGGCATCACCCAATCACGGATCTTAGAAATATAATTTTAAACAGGAAGAAAAGCAAGTCACACAGACCCTTAGAGTATGATACAACCTTCCCAAAGCTAAAAACAAAACAAAACAAAAAGCCCACAAGCAAAAATAAGCTAGACATTATTTCGGGATGTATATGTAAACAATGAGAAAGTTGGTTTCGTTTTTAAAGACTGGAACTGCAGACACGGTTCAGGATCCTAGTTATTTCTGTGGTAGAGGCAGGGACCTGAAGGGCAGAGGGTCATTGATGATAAACAGATATGGGGAAAGGCGTACTTTTTAGGTCGGGCAGTGCATTCCCCAGGGATTCATCACTGACTTGCACGTCTCGTGTCTTCTTTTATATGCGCATTAAATTATAATTTCTAGAAAACCTTTCAGTGCTGAAAGCCAGGGCTCAGAGGGCCGAATAGCTTAGGCAGGTTTACAAAGCTAGTAACTAGTCATGCTGGGGTTTGAACACAATTGGCTGCAGAGCCCACGCCAACCCCTGAGCTCAGCTGCCTGCTGTGAGCGAGGCTGGCCTCAAGAGCCATGGTGGATATTTGTCGCACGTGTGACGGCAGGGCACAGGGAGAGTCGCACGTGTGACGGCAGGGCACAGGGAGACTGATAGTGATGACCTATCCCTCTCCATAAGGAGAGGCTGCAGACACCCGGGGCTGGAAGCCTTTGGGGCGAGGTCAGCGCTGTCCCATGCTCATTCATGCTGTGTTCACGGACCCCGATCTGCCTCTGAGTCTCCCACCTGCCTCATGCCACTGAACACAACACGACCCCGGCTCACAAAGGACTCGCAGAAATCTGCCTGCACTTGCTTCAAGTTCGGACTCTGGGCAGTTATCACAGATTGGTAGAACAATGAAGAGAGCCAGAAAGTAGAAAAGTAGGTAAAGCCAGTTCCATTTCAGTTCATCGTTGCAGCTCCTAACCCTTCTTAACCGGAGTTGGAGCACCTTGCTTTTGGGCAGCACATCACGATCGCTGGAAGGCCTTCCCCTCTCTGGGGCTGTGCGACACTCACCCCATGAAAAGAGCTGTAAGAGCTATCCCTGCTTGTAAATGAAGACAAGTGGCACCCAGAGAGACCAAGCGAACTGCTCAAAGTCAGGCTGTGTGACCTTGGTTGATCATTTTCTCTCTCTGGGCTTCAACTTCCTCATCTATAAAACAGAAGGGTTGACCCTGCTGATTCATAAGGGGTCTTTCAGTTCTGACAATCTGCAGTTCTCAGGGGGACCAAGCCAAGGGAAAAAACCCATCCCCCAGTTTTACTGTTTCTTCAGGAAGGAGTGAATCACTCTGGCACCCCTCACTAGGAAGATACAAGTTCCAAGTAACCAAAAAGGAAAAAGAAAAGACAAGAACATACAAGACGCAGATTTAAATAATAATAATAATAATAATAATCTAGAATTAATAATAATTATCTAGAATTATCAAATTCTAGAGAGCCTGAGCAAATAATGTGGGGGTTCTCGTCCCCTGCATGGCTCTGACGGTGAACCGCCTATCGCCAAGAGAACACAAAGGAGAGAAGAAACAGAGTCATGCTGCCGGCTGCATGACCAGCATCGTGCAAAGACAATGGGCGCTGGTTTAATTTTCCCACCGCCTCCCAAACTGTGCTCAAAGCAAAGTCAGATGTCTTCTTCCCAGAAAGTGGAAGAGGAAAATATCAATCTGTTTCGGGGAAAGTTACGAATTGCGTGTGCCTGGAATCCTTGATATATGACTGTAGCCTGGTGAGCAACAAGTGATTCTTGCTGTTGCATTTGATCTCGGGATGGTAATGTGCTCTCCTGACATCATCCAAATGGAGAATGACTGAGGATGTTTTATATAAGATGGTTGCAAACTTCAAAGGCCGCTCTTAACCCTGAACCGCCCCCCACTCCCTCCCTTTCTTCCTCCCTTCCCTCCAGGCCCTTCTCTCCCTTCACCCGGCAAATTGTTTCGGGGCCAAAAGTGATTGTAGGACGATCAAGAATCAAGGAACTTGTGGCAGGTGGTACCACCTGTGTTTGGGCAACAGCCTCACGGACGGCATCTGCTCCCCAGTTGTGGAGGGAGGGAGGGGGCCGCGTCTGAGCAGGATTCCCAGACAGCCAAGCTAGCAGCCGGGGCCGCCACGGAAGAAAGAGGGTGGGGCCAGAGCCCCTGCTGCCTTCTGCTTTGAGAGACGGAGGAGGGCTCCCTGGGGACCCGAATTTATCGCACGTAAGGAAACTGAGGCCCCGAGAGATGAACCTGCAGTTCCTCAACACCAAGGGACAGGCACGAAGCAGAGCCCAGGCACCTTGACTTCTGGCCCAGAATTCTTCCCCTACACCCGTGTTTGGCTGGATGGGAAAGTCACCCCAGGCATCCTATCCCTCCTTGAATTAACAAGAGCTTCCGGTTATCCTGGCCTTACTCTGTGCCAGGCACTGTCCTCAGCATTTCACACGTGTTAACTCGTCTTACCATCACATTAACCCAGTGCTTCTCAACTGCAGTGATTTTGCCACCCAGGGGACATTTTTATGGTGAGGGGGTGCTATTAGCCTCTGGTGGTAGAGGCCAGGGATGTTGCTGACCATCCAACGATGGGCAGGACAGCTCCTCAAAACGAAGAATGATCCAGCATAAAATGTCAGCAGTGCTCTGATTGGGAAGCCCTGTATTAATCCCATGAGACATGTATGTGTACAGTATTATTATTACTGTAGTAGTAGTCACTGTTGTCTTCATGGTGGTGATCCTGGCCATTATTCTCATGTTGCAGATGTAGACACAAAGATAAGGGACTTACTTGCCTGAGGTCACACAGCTCATAAAGGCAGAGCCAGGATGTCAACCCAGACAGTCAAACTCCCAGTCAGGACACAAGTTTCCTCTCTCAAACTATGCAGGGAATGTAGGAAGCCAAGTTCATCTAAAAAGTCCCAGAAATGCAGATCAAGCCAAAGAACCCTTGGCCCTCACCCAAACTCACTTCCCTCCCCAGAGCAATGCTCACTTCCCAGGGGAGGTGTGTTCCTTGTCTATTTCTCTCCACCAGCATGTCCCCTGGTCTATTTCTCTCTCTAGGAGCATGAACACATAAAGCTCCACAGACCCGCTGTGTGGTTGGAATGTACTTAAATGAAACTATTCTCTACTTATCTTACTCAGCTTGCTTTTTCTCACTTGCCCACTGTCTTCAAAATCATCCCATATCAGGACATGTAGGCATACATAGGCATACATCATTTTTAAGGAGCTACTTAATATTTCATGGTTTGGATATCATCAGTCCCCTACTCATGGACCTTTAGGTGGTTTCCAGTATTTGACTCTTTGAAGTATAGTTATGGTACAGGAGTCAAAAGTAGGGGCTTTGGAATTAAACAAATCTGGATTCAAATTTTGGACTAGCTGTGTGAACTCCAAGGAGTTCCTCAACCTCTCTGAACCTCAGATCTCTTGTCTGTCCAGTGGGAATCTCACAGGACTAGTGTTTCTGTTTTCAATGACATTGTATAAAAAGGGATAAATGCAGTAGCTGACACATAGGAGGTGTTTAAAAGTGGCAGAATTTACCGGTATTATTATTGCGCATCATTACAACATATCACCACCATCATCATCATTTATATTATTGTTACTATTCCAATTAGTCAGCTGTCTGCCCAAGCCAATTCACCCAGAAATGCCATCAAAAACGCTTTGGGAAAAGTGGGTCCAACGGTGCACTATCCCATGTCCAAAGACTGGTAACATTTTCCCTGCATGAACGGACTCAAAGGGGAAGGTCACCCATCAGGATCCTGGGGGCTGGAGAGGTTCATGATTCTAAGGTGGGTTTAATGCAGACCGCTTTCCATCTTCACCAACACAGAAATGCCAGCCTCCATGGGGAGCCTTGACCAATGAGTGCACACAGCGATCAAAATTAGGAGGACAGCTGTGCCAGCTGACCTCTGAGCCAACTAGTGAAGACATGGTACTTGACAAGCCCAGCTCATGACACAGTGTGGCCCTGGGTGGGCAGAAAACCCAATCCAGCACTGGCATCTCAGGGAGTGTGCCTACAGGAATGGCTCAGAGGCTGAGGTTGGCCTCCAGCTAAGTTTTATAAACAAGCCTCCATTTAGCTACCTCTTGGCTGTGCCTCAAATACAGTTCCCCATATCCCTTGGGAATAGGGGTAGGGAGGGATGCTCCTTTTAGGGGCCTGAAGGAATAGGTCCTAGAACAGAAGCTTGCCAAGGAGCTTGCAGATTAAGGCAATGATGCCAAGAAAAGATCTCCAACTACTTACTGTTGCTATTGTCTACATCCTAGGTGGAAGGGCAGGGGGACATCAAAGGCCATTTGTAATAAACACCCATGGTTTCTTTCCCCACTGTTCCTCTGTGAGGGATCTCAGTGAGGACAGATTCTGCCATCTGGCTGGGGAAGTGGGTCATACCGGGGTGGAACCATCTCAGTAGAAGCTCACCTAGAAACAGTGATGGCGCCTAAGCATGACACGTGACTTGGAATGAGCCAATCAGAGATCTCCTTCATTTTTCCAAACTAGGAGGAGAGGGGAAATAGCTTTTCTTCCTAAGATGATCTGAGGATTTTTCTCTGGAGTCGCTGGCCACCGTGGAAGTGTCTGAGAGCACAAGACCAACCCAGAAATGTCGGTGAGGAGGGGAAGAGGTAATCTGACAGCTGTCCAAAGTCCCAGAAGCAACTCCCCCGCCTCTGGCAATTACCTAAGCCAATCTATTTATTTTGTTCAAGCCTGTTTGAGTTGGGTTTCCATTATTTGCAAAAACAGGGAAAGGGTGCAGGTTCTAAGTCATGCATCAATGAAATCAGCTAAAACAATGTCACTGCTGATAGGGTCTAGGTGGGCATGAGTAACACCTCAGTGACTCCTAAGTAAGGCTCATAGACCTGGAGCTCTGGAAGTCTCATACACCAGGAACTCCAGAAGACTTCTTCCTGATCACAGAGCTCCTCACAGATCGTCACCATTTGTGATGGAGATTTGTCCCACCCCAAACAAGAACCCGACCCATCTGCCGGTGGCGGTAGGTCGTGCACTCCTGCCAGCATGCTGGATGGGAACCTTCCCGAGTGTCGGCACAGACTTGGGTTCCTGAACGGGGCTCTGGGGAGAAGGACCCTCAAGCTCAGAGCCGGGCTGAGGACAAGCACAAAATCCCCAAGAGGAACAGAGTCCTAGGGATGAAGACAGACTCCAGTCAGGAAGACATAGGGAAGCAACAAGACCTCATAGAACAAAATGGAAATGGAGGGGGAAAAGCTTCGCCAGGAGCTCCAGGCTCCCAACAAGAGTGAGCCTAGAGTCAAGGAGGGACTTGGCTGATCCACTTGGGAGCCAGAGCTCTGCAGGTCAGACTTCTGGTTCCCTGCCCTGCACACACTAGCTCTCTCTAGGACACCAGCCATGCCTGGTCACCTGCCAGGCTTGACCCCCAACCACCTTGTGTGTCTGAATGAAGGATTCATGAATGTTCGGCACACACGCGTGTACGTGCATGTGTGTGCAAACGAGAGCATGTGCGTGGACAGGAATTGGGAGGCATCTGACTTGGGTTTGCTGGATGACCTGCTATTCTGGCATGTGTGTGCATGAGTGTGTGAGCACGTGTCTGTGCGTGTGAGGGGCATGAAGTTCATAAAGGTGGTGGGTGCACCTGGGTGAGCGAGCACGCCCGTGAACGGGGTCGCAGAGGGAACAGGAGCAGGAGAGACTTGAAGAGAAGGAGGAAGTGGGTAAAGGGTGGGAAGAGGATATGGCAACACCGTGTGTGTGTGCATGTGTGTGTGCGCACACGCGTGCCAGGGTCTGCGCCGGCGCATGACAACATGAGAAGTGAAAAAGGAGCCCAATTTGACCCGTGCCCATGAAGGGCTGGAGTATCTCTCTGCCGGGTGCTCCTGGGGGAGATGTGAGTGCAGAGCGGACTGAGCAGCTCCTGGGGAGAAGCCCGTCTCCCTCCCTGCCCTTTCCCCGGGAGGCAGCGGGCAGCCCCTCTTGTCCTGGAGCCTGAGCTCCGGCAGCCAGAAAGGACAGCGAAAGGCAGGCCCATCCCAGGCCGTACCTGGCTCGCAGGCTGCATACCTTAGACATCCGGCCCAGAGACGCAAATCCCTCCCCACCGTGTGCGGACACTTTATGTGGCCAGCGGGCTGCAGACAGGACCTCGGTGGGAGAGACACCCTACTTTGTTTTTCTAGCCCTGAGGCAGCTTCCAGATGCCCAGGAAAGAGGCGGTGAACATATCCTCGGTGGCGGTGGTCGTCTGTCTGCTGGGGCTCTCCTGGCGAGCCACCCACAAGGACCTTCGAGGCAGCGGTGGATTTTAAGAATTAAGAGCTGTGATCTCATGGCAACAACTACCCACTGTGGATGGGCCATACCGGAGACACGGGCGTGTTCCCAGCTCAGCAAGGAGAGTGTGGGACTCTCTCTGTGTCCGCCAGGCCCATCTCACCGAGGCCAGCACCACCAGGAAATCTGAGTCACGAGGTCCCCAGGCACCTTGCTAGTGTGAGAGCTGGAACAGGTCTGGCTTTTGTCACATCCTGACTTCTCATTCTGGTTTCCATTCAACACCCATACGCCATGTCGCTCACCTGTTTGGGTCTCTCTGGTTGTCCATCTTCTCAGGCCTTTTGCACCCGAACCAAAGGATACTCTTCCTCCTGCGGTTCCACCGGCCCCGGGACTGACAGGGTCAGTGGCCAGAGGGAGGCAGGCCACCCTCTGGTTTCGCAGGAAGGCTCCCGGGGCAGACCCCCACATCTCCCCAAGCTCTGTGCGTGACCCACATCCCCATCCCTTCCTCCTGCCCCACTGATGAAATCATAGCCTCAATCTGGACCTGTTCATGTCACAAGATAAATTGTCAAAATGTTTTCATCTAATTGGGTCTTTTTCAAGTCAGCTGAAAACCATCAGGCGGGAAGCCAGATGGAGCTGGTGATTAATGAGGGACATTTGGTCGCTTCTCCACATCCATCATGGAGCCCGTTTGGGCGGGAGTGTTCTAGTCCTCTGCCAGGAATGGGTATGTGCAGGCAGATAACTGAGGCCTCTCCTTGCTTCTGTGGGGGGCAAGTGTGGCCTTTTCCCCCACAGGGCTCCAGAAACACACAGAATTCGTAAACTAGACGGAAAAAATCACATCTTCAGCCCAGCCAAGCCCCACTGACAAGTGAACCTGGAGTCACGCCTCGATTTCCTCCCCTGACAATGGGAGCCCTTCAAATCAGCCCCTTAGGAAGCCTTGGGGGATTTAAAGGCGAGGGGCATCTGAGCAGACACAGAATGGTTTCTGAGGGACAAGAAGGATGAACAATCCAGCATCCTCCTTGTGGTCATATCAACAGCGTCTACATGTTATTCATTCGCCCAGCAAACATGTACTGAGCACCTACTGTATGCCAGACATCCCTGAGAATGCAAAACAGAACTGGTCCCTCCCCTCGAGAACCTTGCAGGTTCGTGAGGGAGGTGGATATTAATCACTAATGACACCAGCATGTGATCGCAATCTGTGACATGTGCCGTGGAGGCCAGGGGAGGGCCAGGGTGTGGGCGGGGGGCTTGGAAAGCTTCACCAAGTGCTGAACTAAAGAACAGATAGGCAGGCCACTCGGTAGGGAGTTGGTGGGGGGGGGACAATCTAGGCTCAGGCAACAGAATTTACTGGTTACTACTACTAGTGCGCTTACATTTGTTAGTTATGTTTTCATTTCTTAATAAATGTGCTGGGTTTTGCTATATACAAATAGTTCAGAGCAAGAAGAGTGCCCAGTAGACAATAGGGGTGCCTCACCTCTCTGTGCCATGATCATGCTGAGGTCTGTCTCCCACCTGCATGGGAGCTCTGTGTTGCACACGCACGGGGCCTGACACGGAGCCTGACATGGAGCCTGGAACACGACTGGCATTCAGTTTATTTGTATGGACTCGTGGATAAAATGAACAAAATCTTACTTCCGTTGGCATCCTTGCCCTGACTCCAAACCAGGCCTCCGATGACAGCAAACAACAGTTCATCCGGGGAAGCCGTTCTGCCCACACCACCCAATGTCCCCTGCCCTGTGTTCTCAGAAGCTTAGTGACAGGGTTTGAATGAAGAGGTTCTAAGAGTAGGATAAGTTCCTCCAACTCACAATCTCGTAGACATCCTTCAGACGCTAGCTTAGATAGCCCTTCCTCCAGGAAGCCTTCCCTGATGCGCCAACTACTAGCAGATCTAGCTTCCATGATGCCATTGTCACATGAGTCACCTTTGATCTGATGTGTTGGTTGTGGGTCTACCCCCACCTCTCCTCCTCTCCAATAATACCCCTCATGAGTTCCGGGGCCTGTGTGCTTTGTTCGCCATTGAATCTCTAGCACATTGAAGGTGTTCAGTAAATAATGAGTCCATGAACACCATAAGACCAGAGACTAGTTGCGATTACATTCAAGGTTCATTTGCATGCACGTGCAAGTACTTTGGCAAGCAGGAGGATGAAGGAGAAGCACGGGAGACATAGGATTGGCCCTTTGCTCCCTCGGAAGGCTTCCCAGGATGGGCTGCTGGGAACCTTCTGGCAAGTGAGGCCCTTCCGGGCCTGGTAGTCCCCGTGCCAGGAGCTGAGAAATAGCAGCTTCTGGGCCTTCACCAGTTGTGTTGGAAAACTAGCTACACGCTGCCTGCAGGTGCCCAGCCACAGGAAGCAAGAAGACTTTTCACTCCTCAAAGAGAAACTGAACCCGGTCTTTATTCTGAGCAGTTGCTGCATCTCCCCGGAGTGCACAGACTTGTCAACTGGTGTCAGCAGTGGGCTGACCGCCCTCGCTCCCCACTGCAAACCTGCCCAGCTGAACAGCCTTGGTTAAAATTTCACATCCATCCTAAAGTCGTTCCCAAGACCTGGGATTTGTTTTTCCTGATGATCCTTTTCTTTGATCAGCGAGACTCAGCGAAGTGGAATTTACGGCACAATTTATTTTAGGTAGCTGGGAAGTTGTCCCTTTTCTAAACAGTCATGGGTCCCTCCTTCCCCAGACTCAAGCGGCTCTCATTCAGGGCCTGGCCCTAGAAGGGGGAGAAGCTGGAGTGTCAAGCAGAAGGGCCTTGCGGTCAGACGATCTGGCTTCTAGTCTTGCCACTGGCTCCGGTCTGCCTTTGTGACCCTGGGCAAGTCATACTTACTCTCAGAGACTCTGTTGCCATATCTGGATTATGGGGTCATCACGCCTACCTTCTTGGGGTGATTGTGAGACTTGAATCAAACAATGCTTGCGAGAGCCCTTTGCCTTCGTAAACTTGATTTCCTGGTGTGAGTTATTATTATTCTGTGTTATTGTTCTGTCTTCTCCAGGGAGAACAGAATGGTTGCCCCTGCGTCCCCAGACTCATTTCCCTTCTGATCTCCGAGATTCCTTTCATACGGGATTTCTCAACTTCAGCTCTGCCGACATTTGGCGAATGATAATCCCTCGTTATGGGGCTGTCCTGAGCATTGTAGGGTGTTCACGTCACACTTTGTCTCTACCCTCCAGATGCCAGTAGCAGATGGACCCCCATTCCCAGGGTTGTGACAACTAAAAGTGTCCCAGATGTCACCAAGTGTTCCCTGGGGAGAAAAATCATCCCTGGTCAAGAACCACTACTTTAGTAGACGTGACAGGCTTTACGGAGAGAAGGGGCACAGTGGCTCCAATAGACGCTAGTGGTTCTGCTTCCAGTGAGCTGTGAGTGTAGCCAAGTCCCCAACCTCTGTGGGCTTCGGGACACTGTGAAAAGACAGCACAAACTGAGGTGCCCTGTAGGGTTTCTTCATCTGGTGCTAAGTCCTTTTTCCAGAAGCAGATTTGTCAGGGTGGGGAAGATGCTGGGGACTCGGTAGGTGGGAGGCGCGGGAAGGAAGGGCGGGGAACAGGAGATTCCAGATCGTGAGGCCACCATCTTCCCAGAGTCTGGCCCCACAGAGGACCCAACTGTGGGCTCAGAGTTTCTTCACAAGAGAGTAGGGCGTCTATAACATAATAATGCTAACGGTCATTACCACCAAGTCACCAGCCCCAATAATGAGCCACTGTGTTGAGCTTTCTGTGTGATTATTTCATCTAGTTTCCACAACCACCCAAATGGCCCTCAGAAGTTGGTGTAATTATTGGGGATGGTGGAGACCAGGGGTCAGGCTTATCTTGCCTGCTTGCTGTGTGGCATTAAGTAAGTCACTTATCTGCTCTGAGCTCATTTCCTCACCCGCAACCTTCTTTCAAACGTGGAGTAAGTGCTAGACATAGGCTATGGGCAAAACAGCATGGTCTTTGCTCTCATGGAATTTACTGTTTGATGTGAGAGAGAGCTGGCAAACAAATACATAAGTAAATGAAAGAGACATGGGTAACATGAGAGGGCATAAAAGAGGGAATTACTTTGTGGAACGGTCAGGAGATCTGGTTGTAGAAGGTAACATTTTAAACTGATGTGAGGAAGAAGAGAAAAGGCCAGCCATGAACTCTTGGGGGTCAGACTAGGGGATGGGGTGCCTTCCAAAATTGGGAAATCAGTCAGGATTGGCTAAGTTAAGATGCTATAATAAACAACCCCGAATCTTAACATCAACTAATAAAAGCTTATCTGCTGCTCGTACTACAAGCCGAATCTGGGCTAATGGAGAGGAGGGAAACTCTGTTGAGTACAGAATGTTCTGTAATGTTTCTCCACATTTTATGGGGCGATGCTCTCAATACAAAATTCAGGGATTTTTCTGCAATGGGGGAAGAACAGAGCAGTGCCCCCAGGCTGGCAATGAAATACTTTGGCTGGGATCATTTCAGCTGGGATCCCAAATGCATGACTTCCATTGGTAATTCATTGGCTAAAACTATTCATAAAGCTCACCAAGCAGCAGAGGACTGGGAAATGTAACTCTCATGTGCTCAGGAGGGAAGCACCAGATAGAGGTGAACCTCAGAAGTCTCTACCTACAGCCGGAATCAGGAAGGGCTTGAAGCCCCTCCCCTCAGCATGGACCACACTTACAAGTCCCAAAGGGGTGTCTCACGGTGTTTTGAGCCCTCCTACACCAACTTGTTAGTGCCATCCCATTCTTCCGCAGGAGCCCAGCACCAAGCCCACCAGCCCGTCTCCCCAGAGAGACTCAGAATGTGGAATTTCCACCCTTCATCCTTAGCAGCTCCCGGAAGTCCTGCACCTGGTCCACGTAAATCAGCCCCTCTGCTTTCAGGAAGAAGCAATGAGAGGGCACCTACTGTGTGCCTGGATTCCAATTCTCTCCCCTTGGGAGGATTCAGGGAGGGGAGTGTGCAGAGGAGCATGTGAAAGTCTCTTGCTAGTCACATGGAAAGCCCGAGATAAGCCTGGTTAAAATGAACTGGAGGCAACAATGGGCATATACGCTCCACAACAACTTTGTGGGGGTATGACTGAGGATGATGACCATGATGATGATGATGATGATGATGATGGCTGTGATGATGAGGACAGTGATGATGATGACGATCATCATGACAATAGTGACGATGGTGATGACAGTGATGACGATAACGATAATGATAAGGATGACAACGATGACCGTAGTGATGGGGACAGGGATGATGACAATGCTGGTAACGATGATGATGATGCTTTGTGCCAGAGTTTTACATTCAATATTTCATTTGTCACACAACCCTACGAGGTAGAGTCTATTATCCCTTTTTCAATCTTCTATCTCCCTACAGAGCCCAGAACACTTCTGTTGGTTCTTGTAGCAAAAAATTACTGTGGGCAAAATTTTAGCCCAAAGACATCTCCTTAGTAGTGACATGTCAGATACATGGTAGGTGTTGAGGCAGCCAGCCTAGTTGGGGAATTTGTGACCCTTTGGACCCACTCAGAAGCTTCCAGCAGCCCTTCCTGTTCCTGAAGAATGGGTAGGACTGATAGTCTGAAGACGACAGCAGGAACAGCATTCGATCCATGGACTCTGCATCAGGAAATATGGATTCAAATCCCAGCTTAATGTGTGACAACAGTTCTCCTGAATGAGACTTTCTGGCTCTCACTTTATCCATCTCGGCAATGGGGATAATGTCTACCTCAAAGGCTGGTGGACAAATTAAAGTGGGATGATGAAGATAACATGCACATAGCAAAACAAAACGAACAAAGAGAGAACCCTGAAGGAAACAGAACACTTTTCCTAATGCAGATCCCTGCACCAATTTGACTGAGCCCCTGTTCCAACTGGGAAGCGATTCTCTCTTGATTCACACATCTGATAAGAAAAGTGGTGCCAATCACAAGCCTTTTACTGCCATTGATTGGTTCTGTATTGCTGGAAACTAGGTATGTTGGAAAGGTGTGGCTGTGTTGGGGTTAAACCAACACCATGTCACTTCCACCTGGCTTTGGCATGTTCCTCTTCGGTTCTCCTTGCTGCTCTCTCACTAAACACAAAATCTGCCCAACCCCTCTAGGGCCTGGCAGTGTCCCATCCTCACTCCAGGACAGAGGCAAGAGGCCACCAGCCCCCTCATTTCAAACTTTTCCTGCATGCTGAGCCTTAATACATCTGTACCTCACTTAGCTTCTTTCGGTCCCACAAATATACTTGGGGCTATTTTGGAAAGATTTTGCCACAGCAGAGTCTGAGTGCTAATGAGTGTGATTTCAGAAGAGAATTTTCCATTAGTAGGTAAGAAAAAAAGACGAATCACCTTGAAATCCAATAAGCAATATGGGGCCCTATATTAGGGTTCTCCAGGGAGACAGAACCAATAGTATAAATGTGTGTGTATGTGTGTGTAAAAAAGAGAGAGAGAGATTTATTGTAGAAATGTTCCCGTGATTTAGGAGGCTGAGAAGCCCCATGATCTGCTACCAGCAGATGGAAGCCCAGGGAAGCCCATGGTGTAGATCCAGCACAAAGCCAAAGTATTGAGAACCAGAGGAGCCAATCGTGTGAGCCCCGATCTGAGTCCAAAGGCCTGAGAACCAGAAGCACTAATGTCCAAGGGCAGGAGAAGTTGGATGTCCCAGCTCAAGCAACAGAGTGCATTCACCTCTCCACCTTTTTATTCTGCTCCGACCCTCCACTGTTGGATGGTATCCACCCCCATTGAGGAGCGCAACCTCATTTACTCATCCATCTCTTCTGGAAACACCCTCACAGGTGCACCCAGAAATCAAGTTTACCAGCTATCTGGATATCACTTAGCCCAATCAAGTTGACACCAACAAACCAATCATCAGTCCCTTACCTCCTAACAGTGTCGTAGATGCTAAGGTACAATTCTACCCAAGTTGCTTTTTTATTACACGCTCAATTCAACAAATGTGTCTTGGGCACCTGCTACGTGCCAGACATTGGTCTGGATGATGCTGAGAACACAGTAGGGGAAAGACATGGCTCCTGCTTTCCTGGGGTTTTATTATCTCGGAAGACTGTACATAGAATAAAATCTGGTCAAAGAAAAAGAGAAACGCTGATCCATGGGAAGCTGGAAAGAGTCAATTAGTATGGGTCTTGAAGGGCTGCAGAAGGCATCTCCCTGCCTGGGTTCAAACCCCATTTCTGCCATTCCCCAGCTGCGTGACCAAGGTGATTTAACTCGTCTGGGCCTCCCTCCTGGATTTGTAAAAGGGACACAAAAATAGCCCAGATCCCGCTGGGTGTCGTGATGATTCGTGGAGTACAGCGTCCGCCACATAGTACGTGCTTAATAAAAGTTAGCTATTAAATTATCATTATCTCTTCAGCGGAGCTATTAATAGGGCTGATTTTGCTGCCAGGGTAAAGAGGAAATTCAAGGGAAGCGCTTTAACACAAGACCTCGCACATGGCAAGCTCTAGCGGACGTTGCTATTTATTCTTACGGCGGTTTGTTGGCAGCAGGGGTGGAGGAAGGGGGAGTGCTGGGCAGACAGGGCCAAACATTAATTAGCTCCCCCTCCTCTCTTTCCGGGTCTCAGGCCCACCGTTTAGCCCCTCGCCCCCAGCTGCCAAGTGTGGTGTCGGGCTCCCCGGCCCTGAATCCCCCCGGAAGCTGGAGCAAAGGCGAAGCTGGTTTCGGCCACTCTCCTCTGTTCTCAATCAAATGTGCCGCTTTTCTGCCTGGCTTCACACATTGTAAAAAGCAGCCGAGTGCGGATTGCTCAGTGTCCACACTTCGGGCTCCTCCTGACCCGCCGTTCGCCCGCTGATAGCTCCGGAGCCCATTATTGTAACGGATTTGCTGTTGGGAAGAAGAAGGGGTCGTCAGCCTAATAAGTCCCCGCCCCAGCGGGTCTGCTCCGTCCTCCACGGGCGATTTCCCCTTCACGGATCTGTTTAGCCATTTCCGAAAGGCAGATAAGCTCTAACGAGGGCCCCAGATATAGGCAAGACACCACTGAAATGGAAGAAGAAACACAACACTTTTTTACAGGAATAATTCAAGTACTTTCCTTTTTTGCGAGGGTGGGGGAGGGTCCACCTTCTGAAAACATCGCAATACTGTATCGCTGTTAGGTGTAAAGGGGAGGGTGGGGGGTTGCTAATGAAATGCATAGAAAAGTAAAAACATGTCATGCAAATTGGACACCTTCGGGGATTTTGAAAAATTTGTTTGAAGGACTAATTAAGAAGCTATTAAAAATAATTAATAATAATCTGCTTCTCCAAATTCTTTTCAGTTCAGAAGTTGTAAGTGATGCCATTTTTACTTCGCTTTTTAAAACATAGAAGCCCAAGTAGCGGGTCCTTCATTTACCTGGAAACATTTTCTCGAAACTTTTAATGATTTTCTGAAGGTAATCCCATTTGTGGGGGTTTTCTTTGGGTTTTCTTTTTCAGCAGGAGCCCGTTGGTGCTGTGGATCGTTCAGAAAACACAGTCAACGCACCGTTGCTGGAGTGACTCTAGAGTCTCACTGGGAGAAAATTGTTGTGAGTTACAGGAAATTAAAAAATTCCTGCAATACCAACCCACTTCTCAAAGTCAATCTGTGGTATCCCAGCATCCACTCGACTCTGAAGTCAGGCCAGAATGATTTTTGAAGAGTAATTTCCAGCCTTATAAAGGGTCACGTCGTGTATTGAAGCCATATTTGCTTCTGTGTTTTGTAAATTTCGAACTCATTACTAAACCTTTGTCTCTTATACCCCGTGTCTGGCTCTCACCTCGCCCTCATCCATCTGAGCCTTAAAAATCTAATGAAAAATGCCGAAACACATTTTGCATGTGGAAATGTGATAAAACACAAATTGTTATGAACCTGAGAAGAAACTGGCTTTCGGGGGTGGGGGGAGGGGGTTCGGGGTAGGGGGGGCACAACTCTGTTCTTCAGAGCCGGCTTACTGCTGTCTCTGCAAGCCCCCAGAAGGGAAGAGGAGAGAACAGGCTTTGCCACTCCACTCTGAGCCCCTGGTCTCTGTCTTTGAGATAAAACCATGGATGTATCTTCACCTCCTCAAGATTCCAAACAATTTATGCCCTATGTGCCAAGGTGGGGGACTAGCTGTGTGACAATTTCCTTCTGGAAAGCATAGATCAGAGGTCTCTGTGTTCCCACAGAATGTTGTGGCACACCGTGACATTTTCACAGGGTACCTCCTAGGACAGAAACGCCACAATTGGGCTTCATGATTTGGGGGATATTAAGAAGTGGATGAAAGCTGTGGGAACATCTCCCCAACAGATACACACAGCCTCCCCCCATCCCTCCCTCTCTCTCTCTCTTTCATTCTTGCTCTCTCTCACATTTTGTAAAGAGTCCACACTATCCACACTAAAATCCTTCGGTGCAGGTAAGTATCACACCTGAGCTCCCATCACCTGTGTACATGGGAGTCAGCTTGGAGAAATGAAAGAACATGAACTTCGGAAGCCGGCTGACTTAGGTTTGCAACTCAGCTCTGCCATTTCCTAGCTGTGTGGCCTGGGATAAGTCACTTAACCGCTCTGGGCCTCGATATCATCTGATGCAAAATGGAGACGATAATATCTACTTTTCAGGTTTGTTCTGAGAATGGGCAAGAGCAGGGGCCAAGGGCCTGGGGCTGAACCAGACACAGGAGGCTGGGCTCTGATTTGGGAAGGGGAGCTAAGTCCACTGAGGAGGGTGCTAGGGAATTACTGCTGAGGTCTGCCTTGAAAACTCTGGGTTCAGGAATGGAACAGCTCCATTCTTCAACACCCGGCCTGACAGCTCCTAATGACATGTAAATGAGGGTTCTAACAAGCTGCCCATTTGCTTTTGGGGGAAAGGTGTGAGCAGCCAATCACAGACAGGGCGGCCATTTGGAGTGAGCACGTGTCTGAATGGGGCTGGTTTGCAGAGGGGGACCTTGGCTTTCTATTCTAAGGGCAGCCCCAAGGTGAAGCTTGCCCTCTCCCCTCTCTATGAAGACAAGGTCAGCCCTCATTTGGGCCTTCCCCTGGATCACGATCGCAGCTGAAGAACCTAGTAACCTTACCGGAAGTAGACAGTCCTGACTCTGGGGGTTAAGCAAGCCCTCCCAGCTCCTGCCTAACCTTGAGCAAGCAGAGGGGGCTGGTCTCCTCGCCATCATGAGACCTGCACTCCCTAGCCCTGTCCTGTATAGACACAGCTTCTCCCAAGCCCAGAAGCCAAGAGGCCAAGGCCTCTGAGAGACCCCACCAAGCGAGCCTCTCCTAAGGGCACCTGTCTGGCCATAGCTCCCCTCAAATGTAAATTCTCCTGGTCCAGGAGAGGATGTGGCCTTTGAAATAAAGAAGTACACTAGAGCTGCTGTGCATGCCCAGGCCCTGGGGACAGAGACGCCATGGAATTCTAGGCTGAGCTCTTGGAGACAGCTGATCACGCAGGGCTCTGAGGAGCAGCTGTTTGGGGCTGGGAGCAAGCCGTCCGGGAAGCTTGCGTGTGTCTCAGGCATTTTTCGGGGGCTGGGCAGTGAGAATGCTCCCATTCCAGGTAGCGACCGCAGCCTCCCACCCAGCACCCTGTGTTCTGTGCTCCTTGGCATGGCCCAGAGCTACAGATTCTGGGGGTGCCGTGCCGCACTGGGAGGAAACTCGGAACACAGTCAGCCTCCTCGGGACCAGGAGGGACCCAGGGACCCTGACTGCATTTTCTCAGGGATATTGTCTGCGGCGGGCAGAGAGTTCTTGAATTCGGGGTGACCAAACGTTGCCTAACACGAAGATAGGCTACAACCAGCTCATTATTTTATACAGATGTACGCATCTGTCTTCTTTCAAGGCAAGAATTGCAACTTATTTGCCTGTTTCCTCAGCACTTAGCATGAACTGGATGGTTGATACATTTTTAACATAAATGAGTAAAAGAATTAATCACTCAGAGAAAAGCCTTGCCAGTGTCCAGCCTGGGGTCGGGCACGAGCTCAAACTGGTGGCCAGGATGTCCCCATGGCCCCGTGGTCTCCATCCCCAGGAAAAGCCTGGCTGCATGTCAGGCAGGATGGAGTCTGGAATGGGGAAGGTCCTTCCTGGCCCCTCTGAGCCCATCGATGCCAGAGAGTCCACAGTTTGCTCCGTATCCCTGGTGTGCTGGCTTTGGCTGTCCCAGCCAGCCAGGCTCCCGCCTCCTGGGGAGCAGATCGACAGACCTTGCTCAGGCCCGGGGGTGTGCACTGGGCTGTCAGAGCCCGGTCCCTGTCCCCTCTCTCGGCCTCACAAGCCCTGCTCTGCCTCCGCTCACCATTCTTCTCGCTCAGACCTCAAATGTTACCTCCTTCCCTGTGCCCCAGGCAGGACGGCCCCAATCCAACAAGCCTTCAGCACGTGATCCGAAAATGTGCTCATTTTGATCTTCCCACCACCTCTGAGCTGCTGCGGAGGAGATGATGGGAATAGAATCCCAGGGGAGCCCTCGGGGCCTAATGCATCACACGTGCTGAGAGAGGCCAGCCTGGGCCGGACGTTTGCAGCTCAGCTCCCGGCCCTCCTGGGGCTCCCATTCCCGGCACCTCCGCTGAGCAGGGGAGACAGGTGGAAGGCTTGAAGGGGAGGCCTGGTTCCTGCCGACCAAGGCCAGGAGAAGACCCAGGCCCGTCCTCTCTGGACTGCCCCACGACAGCCCATTTTCTGGCAAGTTCCTGGTGGATTTGAACCTGCACCCAGAATGAGCATCTTTCCCCACTCCCCCCATCCCACTCAGCTCAGGACCGAGAGAGACTTTGAAGACGTTGGCCCCACGGACTCAGCAAACAACCCTCTGTGGTGTGGGGTTCAAATTCAAAACAATTTTTTTAAAGATTTTTTTAATTTATTAATTCAGCAGAGAGAGAGAGATCACAAGTAGGCAGAGAGGCAGACAGAGAGAAAGGAGGAAGAAGGCTCCCCGCCGAGCAGAGAGCCCAATGCGGGGCTCGATCCCAAGATCCTGGGATCATGACCTGAGCCGAAGGCAGAGGCTTTAACCCACTGAGCCACCCAGGTGCCCCGCAAATTCAAAATAATTTTAACCATAATCCACAGACTCTGGTACCACTAAACCAGGTACCTGGCAAAGGCGTTTTAAAGGCACCAGTGGTCACCTCCTGTCAGAAACACAAAGGTGCACAGGAAAGAGGCCCTGTGCAGAGTCCCATGTGAGGATGAGGGCCTGCTGTGCGTCAGGCTGGTGTGGGGGGAGCCATGGGGCCGGGGGAGATGGGGACGCCGGGGGGATGCAGGGGGACAGGGTCAGCCACCAGGGGAAGCAGGAGATAAAGTAGAAAAACAAAAACTGTGAAGTAGAAACAGAACAGGCTTTCAAGTCAGAAAGGCCGCCTCTTCGGGCTCATGCGCTGTGTGACCTTACACCAGTGACCTAAACTCTCGGAGCCCTGTTGCCTCACCCAGAAAGCAGACACCCTCAAGGCCACCTCTCAGCAGAGCCCAGACCTCAGGCCCTGGCCATGGCGGGGGAAGTGAGTGACAGCTGCTGTCCTCTGACCCTCAGCCCCCACTGTCCCTTGTGCATTTGGAGTCCATCAAGGGAGACGCAGTGAACCTGGAGCTCAGGGAAGTCTGTGGTTTCTTGAGTGTTCACGGTCCAACCTGTTAAATACAACCCTTAGAGCCCGCCAAACCAGAACATTCCCAAGCCCCTGGGAACGAACTCTCTTCCCACTCCCCCATTATAGTTCGCTCGAGTTCTAGGTCCATTTGTCCACCTCCCTGTGAAATGGCCATGCAGGCCATCAGCGACTGGAAGAGGCCCTTTGGAGGGGCTGTGGAGTCAATTTCCTTTCTTCTGGGGGCTCCCCCTACTCAGGGGCCGGGAATCTGGCTGTAACCGAGGGGTCCGGGGATGGGATCTGGGGCGGGGGCCACGCTTGGAGCCATGTGACAGTCTGAGACGTCTGCCTGCCCACCCCGAGAACAGTCGGCAGAGGGGGGCAGTCAGAAGACCAGGCCGGACCCCTGATCTACCACATACCAGCCATGAGACCTGGTGCAGGCCGTCGCACCTCTTTGGGTCCAGGACACAACCTCATGGGCATCCCCCAGTGCTCCGTCACAAGCTCTGTACTCAGAACGGATCTCACCCCCTCCCCTAGCTCCCCCCAAGACTGGGGATTGGCAGCGCCTTCTCCCAACTTGCCAGCAGCCCCCCACCCTGCCAGCCCCAATCCTAGTCTCCCCTCGGCCAACCCTGTGCCTAGCTTCTTTGACTTTGTCATCTCGGGCTTCTGCTCACCTCCTGAATAGTCCCCTCCTTGTCATGCACAGCCCCAGCTCGGTCCAGGCTCTTGTCTGCTCCCCAGTATGGGGCCAAAGCCCCACACCGGCCTTCTAGCCTCTGGTGAGGCTGCCTCTGGGCCAGCAGGCACAGAGCTGCACGGAGAGTCCCCTCAGAATCAGAACCCGTGAAGATCGGGACGGTAACAAGAGGGAATGCCGTCCAGTGCTTGCCTCGTGCCCAGCCCTGTCCCAAGTCCTAGGCCTCAAATTAGCTCATGGAGGCCTCCCAGCAGCTCTGTCCAGGAAGGACTATCCCTCTCCCTATTTGGCAAATGAGAAAACTGAGGCACCGTGTGGTTATGTGGCACACAGGGCCACACGGAGAGGAAGGCAGAGCTGGGTAGGAACCCAGGCCAACCGACTCAGGCCTCCCCTACCAAACACCCTCCCTAGCAGGACAGACTTGGGCTGAGAACACGGCCTTCCCAACCCGGTGCAACCAAGCTCCTCGAAAGTACTCTCCTCGCTCTCCCCACGCCCAGGGCTGCAGCCAAACCAGATGGGCACCAGGACCACAGCAGAACACAGCAGATGCTTCCATACCTCTAAGCCTTTGCACTTGCTGTTCCCTCTGCCTCAAATTACCTTTCTGATTCCCATTCTGTCCCTTTGAGACTCGGTTTTAGAAAGCCTTCCTTGACCTGGCAACACCGCTCTGTGCACGGTCCCCTGTGCTGACCCCAGCATCGCACCCAGAACGCTGCTTTTTTTTTAAAAAAAAGATTTTATTTTTGTATTTGACAGAGGGAGAGAGATCACAAGTAGTCAGAGAAACAGGCAGAGAGAGAGGGAGAAGCAGGCTCCCAAGCAGAGAGCCTGATGCAGGGCTCGATCCCAGGACTGTGAAACCATGACCTGAGCCAAAGGTAGAGGCTCAATCCACTGAGCCACCCAGGTGCCCCCAGAACACTCTTGCAGGTGCCTCTTTACCTGTCTCCTCCATGAAATCATGAGCTTCCAAGAGCAAATACTGTGTTTTTAAATCTCTGTGTTGCTGGCATCTTGCATAGGGTATGAAGGAATAAGCAGGAGACTTTATCTATTTCCAAATGTAATAGAAATAAAAATTCAAATTGAAGTATGGATTAGAATCCCAGCTCCCTCACTTACTAGCTGTGTGACATTGTGCAAATACTTGACCTCTCTGAGTCTTGGTTTCCTTATCTGTAAAACGCAGGAGACAGCATAACTCCTTTTAAGGGTTGCCCTAAATATCAAGTGCAATAAATTCAATAAAGCGTCAAGCATATGGTCTTTGCCATTATGTAGAAGCTATTATAATGATGATCATTGACTCATTATGTGATTAATAGGCTATTAGGTGAATAGTATTCACATGCTAGTCCCATCTGCCTGTGCACGAGCTTCCCTGCACAGCCCAGGCCAATATTGAGTCCCTTTTCCCCAACAGCTCTAAAAACTCTCAGGCAGGAGTCTCTGAACAGATTCTCCTTTCTGCTCCTCCCACAAGCAAGCCCAGAAGCCCTTTCCTACCACGGGATCTTTGCAAATGCTATTCCTCTCTCCTTCACTGTTCTCACGGTTGACTCCTGCCAGTCTTTTAGGCCTAGGCATGGATGTCACCTCCTGACAGAGTCTTCTCAATCCCTCTGCCTGAGCAGATGTCCCGGGGCTCTCTACCCCCCCCCCCCCCCGTTGTCCATCTCCACTCTTACCGGTTTCTTCCACAATACTTTGAAAATGTATATGTATTTTGTGCATTTGTTCATCCATTTCACATCAGCCCCGAGATGGCATAGAGGCTCCATCGTCCTCACGGTTATGTCCTCTGTGCCCGGCACATGCCCGACCCTTGGTGGAGAGCACAATAAATAAATTTTGTTAAAGATCTTATTTATATATTTGAGAGAGAGAGCACAAGTGGGAGGAGGGGCAGAGGTAGAGGGGGAGGGACCAGCAGACTCTGTGTGAGCGAGGAGCCCAGCACAGGGCTCCATCCCAGGATCCCAAGATCATGACCTGAGCTGAAGACGGAGGCTTAACCCACTGAGCCAGGTTTGCTGCCCTCAATAAATAAATATCGAGTAAATGTTGAAATCACCCATTCGAGAAGAGCAGGGAAAAGGTGTGGGAAATTTGCAGGCAAAGCCGCATCCCTGGCAGATGGGAGAGGGACCCTCCCTTTCCCCAAAGCCTCAGCAAGGCCGCACCTGGCTGCCTGCGGCCCGCAGTGCTCAGAACCCGCTCACCAGAGACAGATTGGAGGGAGTTCAGAGGAGCAGGCCAGGCAGGATTAAGTGGAGGGAGAGGGTGATTTATAGAGAAAGATAAAAGGGCCCAGCTTCCTAAGGCTGACTGCAGGATTATTTCGATAACAGCATCCAAATGTTGGCAAGGTGTGTGCGCCAGGGGAAACGGGATGCGTCCTCCGCAAACGGGCAGAGGGCGGCCACCAGAAGAGATACAAAAAATCTCAGCGGGGTTGATGTCCTGCCTTGGAGCAGGAGCCCAGGGCCAAACTAGGAGCCTTTGGGTGGAAGAAGAAACTTACCTCCTCCCTGGCGCAGTCAGCCACTCACCTTTGAGCACCTCAAGGAGTTTATGCAGCAGAAATCAGGTTTCTTTTGAGAAACCAGAGGAGAAAACCTGTTTCCTCGGTAAGACTACTTTGTCAAATATCGGAGAAGGAAGGCACCTCAACCACCTTGTACATCAGCATCGCAGACCGCGTCCTGAGTCTACTCCAGCCCGCCGCCATGTTTGTAAATAAAGTTTTATTGGAAGACAGCCATGCCCAACCACGTATTTATTATCTATGGCTTCTCGCACACTATGACTTCGAAGCTGAGTACTTAAAGATAATATGCCCGGCAAATCCTAAGGGTTCACCTCTGGCCCTTCACAGACAGTTTGCCGCCCCTGCACTAGACTCTTGATTCTTAGGTGAAGTGCACACCACTTTGAAAGGGAAAAAAAATATCCACAGGGCCCCAACTTTGACTGAAATTATTTTGATATTTAGCATTACTTAAATACATACACACACACATAGTGCTAGGTATAAGTGTCTTAGGCTTTTAGCTTTTGTACAACTAGAAAACCAAAGAAAGTTCTTGGAGTAAATGCCAACAAAATGACGGCAACGGTAAAATGATAACAAACGGCATGAAAACAATGCAGTTGCCATTGTTCTTGCTGGACGCACAGCCCCCCGCAGGACAGGCTGCCCTTGGCAAGGCTGCTGAAAAGAGGGCCTCGTGATGACTCAATTCTCCCACTCGGTTTTTTCTTCTCACTGTTGCAAAAACTTTCATGCACATGGAAGGCCCTGACATCTCGGGCCTTTGGTGGCTACAGATACGCAGCCACCTCTGCTCTTTCTTTCGTTTGCCCATGAGAATTCAAGTGCATCGTCCTGACTGACCCAGCAGCCTCCTGAACATGCTTAAAATTCAGGCACAAAAACCTTCTGGCCATACCCATGTAGAATATGACCAGCCAGCTGAGCCAGAACATTTTATATCCATTATCCTGACTTATGAGTAAGATAAAAATACAATATTCCAAAATATCCCTTACAGATTCTGTCCACTGGTCTGAAAACCCCAGTAGGAAAAGCAGAGATCTAGCCCACCCTTCACCTTTTCCCAATGGGGACACGGAGTCCCCCAGAAAGGATGTGATTTAC
The DNA here is from genome assembly GCF_922984935.1 of Meles meles. Lineage (NCBI taxonomy): Eukaryota > Metazoa > Chordata > Mammalia > Carnivora > Mustelidae > Meles > Meles meles. The sequence goes on along the minus strand of NC_060078.1, from coordinate 74,777,789 downwards.
CAAGGTCACTGTGGGAGTTGGGGCCAAAGCCAGGTTTGGACAGGGAGGTGCCCTGCTTCTCAGCTGACCAGAGCAGAGTTTTGTCCACTGGGACCCGGAAGGGGTAGCCACCAGGTGTGATGTGACTGACTTCCTCTGGAGACGGGGAGGGGACTGTGCCCTCCAGACACCGTGAGCAACATCAGAGGCCAGCAACTGGGACGTGCCCGCAGGGGCCCGCAGGCCAGAGGGCTGGCTGGAGTGGCTTCCAAGAGCCCCTCCCAGAGTTTTAGAAATGACAACATCAATGAGACTCCTGCAGCACCAGAAACTCCTCACTTACCCTCAGAGAACATCAGTGGGACCCATGTGAGCTCAGAGAGGACTGGACCAGCTGGAGCTAAGTGTCCTCCGCTCTGGGGGAGCACTCATGCCAGTGGAACATATGGCTGCCACTTGGGCAGCTGGAGGCCAGCAGCTTCCCAAACACGGCTGGGACAGCTTCAGCCACTTGGGGACTCTAGCGTCTAGGGGGCCAGGCCTGGACAGAGACATGCGGGGAGTTCCAGCAGGCCGGAGGCTTTGCAGGGGTGTAGCCCCTGTTCACGTGGCTGATCAAACCCTGGTCTGCCTTTCTCTGCCCTGGGGGGGAATCGCTTTGGCCAGTGGGCAGGCGGGGAGCAAGTCAACAGCAGCACGCTTCTGGGGCAGAAAAAAGGAGCGTGTACACACAACTGCTATAGACGCTGAGTATCTACAGGCTGGGACTGGTTGGTTCAGACTAAATAAAAAACATAGGAAGAATTCCAGAGCAGCATTCTGCAAGCTTTCTCAGTAAAAGGCCAGATCGAAATATTTTAGGCTTTGCAGACCACATAGGGTCTCTGTCACATATTATTTTATTTATTTATTTTTTGAAACCTTTTAGAAATATGAGAGCCATTCTTAGCTCATGTCATGGATAGACACAGGCTACGAGCTGCATTTGGTATACAGACAGTACTTTACTGACCTTTGTTCTAGAATTATCACTAAATGTCGGCATTCTCTGGAAGATCCACTTGGGCTTCATGGAGCTAGAAATGCCCAAAGAAAAGATGAGCTCCCATGCACACACACACACACACATACACACACACACACACACACACACACACACACAGCATTTTGTCCATTAGACAAAACACACTCCTTGAAAATAATTCCCACACTTACAAAGCACACATATGCCATAAAGTTAGTTCAAGGTCAATATGTAACGTGCAAAGTCACCGTGTCCAGGGCTGGGAGGCCAGTGAGTGACTGTTCTTATGGGTGCATAAGGTACTAGACAAGATCAGAGCAGGGAGGAAGGACCTTGCTCATGATCTAGTCTGAAGGTCTCCAAATTATTCCCAGAGTCATGAGGCCTTTAAGGAAGGGCTTCAGAAGGTCACTGCTTCAGGCTGCCACACTCAAACCAACTAAGCTGCCCCAGTTTACTCTTGTACGTACTTGATTGCCATCGAAGATTTTGTCTGAAGGAAGGATTTCACGGCAAAAGGGACTAGGTGGGTTTTCAAAAGTAGCACCTAGCCGTTTGGCTCATATCTAAAATTCCGGCAAGATTAGCCCACCTGCTTGCCTATCCACTGATGCTGAGGAGAGACAGCCGTCATTAGACAGGCCAGAGGCTCCCTGGTTTGCTATAGTCCCCACCCCTCCCTATTGTCTTCTACCAGCCTGTTTCACTAATTAGTTGGACCTGCCTGGCCCCAGAGGCATTTGCATGTGTGACTCCTGCTCAACACTGTCTCAGCTGTCATAACATGCAACTGCTTCCTGAGTTTAGGGAACTCGCCCCTGGATCCAAAATACCGATCTGCCTATAGCCACCAGGCTCTGTGGGTTTTTGGTCACCCTTGACTGATTCTGATATTTGCTCAATCTTTTAGACTTTTTATATCCCACTACTTTCCCAAAAGTATTTGAGACAACTTGTAAACATACATATAGCCCAATAAAATTTTACAACCGAAATCCACAGGAAGGAAAATCAAACTTGAATGGTAGGATGAGGCCGGAGGAAATGTTAGGACATGGAAAAGCAAGTCAAAAAGATCTGCACGAATTTTAATGGTAAACAGAGATTCCTGAGCTAGGACAGCTCATAGAAGCATATGGAACCATCCTCCCCGTAATAGTTGAAGAAATTGATTTAAAAAAAAAACAAAACCCACATACGCACACACAGCGATCAAGGAAAAAGGCTGAGCCCAAAGCCTGAAACTTCAAGTGTCAACCAAGGAAAGAAACAAAAAGTTACGGAGAAGAGTGAGATGATTCAGTGCAGCAAGATGTCCAGCCTAACTCTCAGCACCCCCAGAAGATATTTGGGGGAGAGCGGCGATGATAGTTAATTCTTTGTGTCAACCTGATGGGATCACAGGATGCCCAAATATCTGGTTAAATATTATTTCTGGGTGTGTCTGTGAGGCTGATTCAGAAGATGTTAGCATTTGAACAGACGCACTGAGGAAAGTAGATTGCCCTCCTGGAATCATCCCATCCTTGGAGATTCTAAAGAGGAAAAAAAGTGGAGGAAGGGGGATTTGTGCTCTCTGTCTTTCTCTCGCTCTCTTTATCTGCCTATTGAGCTGGAACATTGATTTATCTTCAGGGCTCCTGGTGCTCAGGCCCTCAAGCCAGAACTGCTGTCTATACCATCTGCTCTCCAGGTCTCAGGCCTCTGAATGGCCTTCTCGGGCCTTCCCAGGCCTCCAGCTTGAAGATGACCCACCATAGGACTTCCTAGCCTCCAAAATCACATGAATAAATACAGATGTGCGTATAAATCTCCTATTGGTTGTGTTTCTCTGGAGAGCCCTGACTGACGCGGGAGCCAGCAAAATCCCAGCAGTCCTCCCTCCTACCATCAGATCTGGAATGAAGCCTGAAGGAGGATTCACAGCTTTCCCTCCACTGACTGTGAGAGTAGAAGATGCTGCTGGAAACAACGAGAGGAAAGTGGGGTCACGATCAGGGCCGTGACTGACTCTGACAAAAGTGAGGGTCCAGGGTTCCATGGTAATTAGGGGAAATGATCTAAAGCCAAGGGGCCCTCCATGGGGATGGCATATGTCCCCCAGCTGGGTGTGGTGAGCCCAAGAGAGGGTATTTAGCAAAACTTCAAAAATGGGAGTTTCTCACAGACACCTCTTTATTGGAGCTCTTCAGCACAAAAATAGTTATGAAACACGATTCCTCAAAATACAGCAAAGGAGGGGTGCCTGGGTGGCTCAGGGAGTTAAAGCCTCTGCCTTTCGCTCAGGTCATGATCTCAGAGTCCTGGGATCGAGCCCCACATTGGGCTCCCTGCTCAGTGGAGAGCCTGCGTCCCCCCTTCCTCCCCCCTCAACTCCCCCGCCCTCCCCTCTGCCTACTTATGATCTGTCTGTCAAATAAATAAAATCTTAAAAAAAAAAAACAAATACAGCAAAGGATAGAAACACTCACAAAAAAATCTTTATGCAAATATTTATACTTATAATCATCCAAGATTGGAAATAACTCAAATGTTAATTAATTGCTAAAGAGATAAACAAATTGCAATTCATCCATACCATGTAATAATGCTCAATAAAAAGTTGAGCAATAGATAATAATAGAACAATAATAGGTAAAAACTACTGATTCAAGCAAGAAACATGGATGAATCTCAAAAGCATTGTGTTAAGTGAAGGCCACACCCAAAAGGTTTACAGCATATGGTTCTATTTATAGAACATGCCAGAATAGGCAAGACCATAGGCACAGGAAACAGAACAGCGGTTGCCAGGGATTGGGGGTGGGGACAGAGGACTGACTATAAGGGGGATGACAGAACTTGATGAGACGAGGGAAATGGCATATTATCTTGGTTGTGGTGGTAGTTATACCACTGTCCACCGTGTTTGCCAATATTCATGGAACGGTATGCCTGGAAAAGGATGGATTTTACTGTATAGTATTGTGTGCATCCTACTGTCGCATACTGTAACTTTTACTGTATCATAACTCATTACTGACATAGCAAGACTTAAAAAAATAATGCAGCCATGGGGTTGGGGATCAAGCCATCCTCAAGAAATGGTATAGAAGCATGGAGCACTGGGTGTGGTGCAAAAACAATGAATTCTGTTATGCTGAAAAGAAAGAAAAGAAAAGAAATGGTATAGAAGTAGACAACAAGGAATGTGCAATTGATGGGTATGCCTTTCAAAGGGGAAAAGAAACACAGCAAACAAAACAAGAAATACATGAACATACCATGGAAGAAAGATTAACAAAACCATAAAAGAAAATTCTTTACAAAGGCATTAGCTAAAAACAGAATTCAGTAAGAACTTGAATCCACTTTTTTTAAGAGTCTATAAAAGGAACACCTGGATGGCTCAGTCAGTGGGTTGGGCATCCAACTCTTGACCTCCATTCAAATTTTGATCTCAGAGTTGTGGGTTTGGGCCCTGCACTGGGCTCCATGCTGGCCATGGAACCTATTTATAAATAAGTAAATAAATAAATAACCTAAGATGATCACTACACCCCAGCAGAAGGGCAAAAATTAAAAACACCAACAACACTAAATGTTGCAAATGATATAGAGCAACTGGAACCTTCTAACATGCTGGTGGTGGTGTAAGATAATACTATTGGAGAAAAGGTCTGGCAACGTAAACCAAGCAGATACCTACCTTATGACTCAACTGTTCCAATCCCAGATATTTTAGCCAGGAGAAATGAAAGCATATGTTTGCAAAATGTCTGGCACAAGAACATTCCTAACAGCTTTATTTATAATAATCAAAACCTGGAAACATGCCCGGTATCTGTGGATAAGAGAATGAATGGATAAACCGTAGCACAGCCACAGGATGGAAGGCTACTACACAATGAAAAGGAGCAGGCAACACTACAGATGGATCTCAAGAACAGTGTGGTGTGTGTAAGAAGCCTTACACAAAAGAATGCATACTACATGTGTGATTCCAGTTGTAGGAAGTTCTAGTTCTTACACTATGTAGAAAAATATAGTAGTGGTTACATCAAGGTAATGGGGTGGAGATGGGCTGTGAAGGGGCATCAGGGAACTTTCTGAGGTAATATTCTGCATTTTGATAGTGGTTTGGAATACACAGTGTATGTACTTGTTAAAATTCATCAAATGTCCATTTAAGATCTGTGCATTTCATTGTATATAAGTTTTACCTCAAAAGAAATATGTTGCATCTATGATAAAGCAAGTACAATTAACTGTCAATGGGAACATATAGGCAGTACGTATACAGTTGGAGAAAAGTTGGCTTGTAAAAGACTTTCAACTTTACTGTATTGTTGAAATTTCAACTTTGCCCTATAGTTGATATTTTTTCACAATAGATTTTTAGGAAAAGCTTGTTCAGTGGTGCTTGGTATGCCTAAAATGTGTGCATTCTGTGGAATACCAATTTTACCTACAAGAAAAAATAAGTGACTGTAAACAAATATTAAACTCTACTTAATGATGTTCATGCCGAAGTAGAGGGACTTATGCCAATGTCAACATTTGCTTTTGGAACATAACAAAAATTATGATAGATTAATGGACTGAGAGGTGAACTGACTAACAGATGTATCATGAGGTTAGAAGAGCAGAATTTTAATTATAGAATCTGAATAGTGGGTAGAAGGGTGTTCCCTGTAATTTTTTTTCAACTTTTCTGTATCTTTGAAAGTTTCATAAAAAAATGATGAAGCATCTGACAAAATGACAGAAGGAGAGGGAAATGCAGTTTGCAAACCAGAGGAAAAAATTGTGATCCAAAACAGCAATATTTACAAGTATATAACTTCATTAAAATCAGCAAGAACAGCACAGATATGAAAATCAAATGATTGGCAAAGAGGAACAACCTGGATAATTACAAAGAAAAAGAGCAGATGAAAAAGGCAAAGAAATAGAGCAAAGAGAATCCAACACAAGTGTAATTAGTGTCCCTGATAGAGAGAAACCAAAAAAATGGAATGGAAAAAGCATGCAATGGAAGAGTGTTGAATGATAAAATCCAGCACTGTCTGAAATGCAGGGAGAACAGAATCCACAATACATAATGTTTCAGAAAGAAAGAGAGAGAGACAGAGTAAGAAAGAAAGAAAGGAAGGAAGGTGTTCAACAGCATGATATGTCCTGATTAAGTAATATAACTTCAATAAAGAAGTAACGATTCCTCAAGTATCCAAGTATAAAAAGCAAATGACCTTCAAGGAGAGAGAGCGTCAGACTTCTCCCAGGCTGTCCAGCACAACATTCAACATCGTGATGGAGAAAGGGCACTACATTCAAAAGAAAGAAGACCAGGAGTGCTCTATCTAGGCAAGGTGCTGGTCAGGCATAAAGACAACAAACAGATATTCTCAGACATTAGAAGAACTAAAAGACATTTTAAAAATTCAGGGACTCTAGGTTCTTCTTGGAAAAATGATTTGACCATGAATCCAAGCTAATTAAGGCTTGAATTGAGTTCAAGAATTGAGTGATGAAGAAGATGTGGGGAAAGGGCTGATGGTGGCAAAAGAATCCATTTGAACATAGAATTAATACTAAACCATTGTGGGATGCCGGGTTGGCTCAGTCATAAAGCATCTGCCTTCAGCTCAGGTCATGATCCCAGGATCCTGGGATCGAATCCCACATCAGGGTCCCAGCATCCTCTGCCTGCCTCTCCTCCTGCTTATGTGCTCTATTTAAAAAAATAATAATACTAAACTACTATGTGTGCTGCAACATATTATAAGTCCCCAAAGGGTAATAATGATAAAACTAACAAAAATTAAGTAATCAGGGGGAAGGGAGTAGGAGGAGTGTGAATGCCTTAGTGGCCTCTTCTTCCATGGTGGGGCAGTAACTGATAGTATCTAAATTGAAACATGCGGTTAAAAAAACATAATTTCCAAATTCAGTGGGTTGTTTTCCATAATCTCTTTTCTTAACCTTAGAGAGATCCTTTAGAGAAGAAGATCTCTCATGGGGAAAGCAGTTTAATTTCAACAATTCCTTCCACTTCCCTTTAGCTTCTTTTTCTGCTTTTAAACGCAAGCAGAATCAACTTTAAGACATTACATTCAGAATAAAAGACATAAGTCATATGATCTCTTTCCCATACATCTAAGTAGATAGATGAGTAAGTAAGTAAATAAATAGATGTATGAAAGTCCATTGACAGTCATTGATATATAAAGATAAGTATGTACACAACAACATAAGATAATATTTCGAGTATTTTTCACCTAGTGGGACTATTTGGAGTGATTTGAAACTTTCTTTTTCATACAGGGCCACATCGTTGAAATGTTAAAGTTATCACTATATTTATAAAATCATATATTTATAAATTTTTATAAGTTCTAATTGATGTTTGTAAAGATCAACAAAGTGATTTTTAATTTTTAGGAAAACATTCCTAAACATCCCTAGCAGCCATGGAGAAAAGGGACCTGCAATCAGTTGCAGCCTAACCAAACATGTATCTGCCAGATTCAAACCAACCAACCCAGAAGAAGCCCAGCCATCCCTTAGAGGAAGTGCAAATTTTCCAGGCTCTCAGCACTGAGAGAAGAGATCCCGACTCATGTGGAGGTAGCATCCTCACAACCTGCCTTCAGTAATCCTGCAAAAGGTCCTAATGGCTCCACTCCAGGCTTTTCAAGAGCATGAGGGCATACATACTCTTCTGCACCAGGTGGAGGAAGCACCAGGTAGCCACTAACTTGGGACTCTACCCAGTCTTTTTAAGACTTGCTCCCACCAGCCAGTGATTTTTCCCTTGAAGTGGGATCAGGTTGTGGTGAGCCCAGCTGAGAGAAGGGTCCATCTTTGTCCTTCTTCCTGCCCCCCACTACACACACACACACGCACACACAGACAATCTACACTTCAGCCATAAAATCTCATACATGGTTCTCATGTTGGTCATCCCCATTTCCTCTTGACTAGAAAATGCTTTGTGCTATTGCCAATGTCTTTCCCTGAGTTGACCATACTCTTCCTTCAGGGATGTGACCTGCTCCACAGAATGTCCCCTGAACCCCCTGAGCAGGGTGGAATCAGGATCCTGGGTGAAGAACTGAACCTAGAGGAGAAGGAGGTGGAGGAGAAGGACTCCCCATCAGAGGATGATGACAGTGGAGGCAACAATCAGATATACCCAGACGTAGCAAGAGTAGGAGAAGATGTGAGCACTTACACCCCATGCCTGGATCCTCTCAATGAAGGAAATGTGAGACCCTTTGCCCTGAATGACAGCATCTTGATGATCCTCGAGAATGGAGAGGTCATAGAGAAGATGTAAGAGCTATCCGCATGGTTCTCCACAGAACCCCCCTCCCAAGATGTAAGAACAGAATTAGAGGAAGAAGGAACTGACACAGGTGTTCACATTTAGGGAACACCACGGGAATCCCTGGGGGGTACTGAGGATCTATCTGAACCTCAGTTACTCAATCCATAAAATGGGGCCTGTAACCCATGTCCAACTACTTCACAGGAATGCCTATGAGAGTCAGTGTCATGGTCTGAAATCCCAGAAGGATGGGATTCATGTACAAACCACATAACAGCCCCCAAAATATGAAAAGTAAAATTACTGTTGCCCCTTGGAACTATGCAGGAAATAATGGAGTAGACCCACGATATCTGGATTTCTTCGTAAGAGCATTTTGGAAAATTAAAAATGTTTCCGTCAAAAATTGGGAACTAGAAATGGCTTTTTCTTCCATACTGCCATATGTTCACCTAAAATTTTACTCCAAGAGGGAAATAAGATGCAATAAATTGCAATCTCCAGCTCTAGATGAAGTAAAATAATTGGATTCAGGAGGTTAGTCCATGATTTGATTTACAAAGACTGCAGCTCAACACTGTCATACAAGGTAACTAGGAGTAAGACTCTTGAAAAGATGGCTTGTAGGGTGTCCTGTCATTCAAAAAAGGGAATCACCACATGTGGCAAGTTGCAAAGTGGCCATAAATTATTCCTGTCTCTTTTCAGCCCCTTTCATCTGGGCTTTGTCTTGTGGCTTACTTTGACCAATGGATATTAGCAACCATGACAAAAGTAGTGTCTAAAAGTGATTGCACATCAAGGGGGTCTCTCCCTTGCTGCCCTAGGAACTTCCTGATTGCCATGTGGAGAGAAGTCTCAGTCATTCCAGCCATCGAGGATGAGGCCATTAAAAACCAGCCAGTCCCAATGTACATGCCAGCCGACTGCCCAGCAAAGATCAGCCATGCCCAGCACAGTCCAGAAGAACCACCCAGCTGAGCCCAGGCTAACCTGCTGACTTGCAGAATCATGACCTAAGTCAGAGGTTACTTTAAGCCACTTAAGTTTGGGATAGCTGAATATGAAGCATAAGTTAACTCTACATTGTGGCATCCCAGAATGAGCCAGGAGTCAGGAACCCTGCCTCTATGTGACCTTTGACAAGTCACTGAATCTTTCTGGCCCTATAAAATGAAGAGCCAACCAATGATTGGATTAAAATGAGCATGAAAGACCCCTTCTGGTTCTGTGATTCTGTGATTCACTCATTCGGTGATTCTAAATCCTCATAACAAATATAGATGCAATAAAATTCCATGAACTAAACTGAGAAATAGCTGAGTCTCTGGAGTTTTCTTCCCTCAACACAAGAGATTCTGAGATTGGTTATCTGACATGTGAGCATACACATAGAATGCTTTTTCAGCAGTTTATGTTCTTGCTGGATTCTAGGCTAAAATATGAAGTTGGAAAAATTTGCCCAGAAAGAAACTGACTGATCCTGGCATGTGAAGAAAGGAAATTACTATCAACATCTGAATCCCTAAAGGGTTTCTGCTGGCCTGTGAGGCTTCCAGAAAGTGCAAGAGCAGAGCTGAGACTAGACCTTCCGGAGAAGAAAGAAAACCTCCCGATTACAATGGGAAGAAAACTCATGGTGAATCTTACAAATTTGCTGAACTCCCAGATTCATATTTTAACCTATATGGAAACTAACCCAACAATTTTCCTTTTCAAAAGTTACTTAGATAAAAAATGGAAACAGGAGCAAGAGATTGGGTTTTCTTTGTTTTTACATGATTGAACGAGATCATAATGAACATCTAAATGCCCTCTAAACAGAACTGACGCTTCACAGAGTTGTGCTCCTGGAATTGGAGCTGGAAATGATAAAGAACATACCTTAGCCAAGAGTGATCTTGTTTTTCTAATTCAGTGTTAGTGTTCATGAGGACCCAGACACAGATGCTGTGGGTACATCTGGGAACAGGTTTGCAGGAGGGGAGTGGTAGGAGGGACTTGATACTTTCCCAGAAACTGTCATTAACATGGGATTTTCACAAACAGGACTAGGTGAACCCTTGGGTTACTGCCTGAGTGAACACAAGCCCACAGAAGCTACCTGCCATGTGTGACAGGAGTGTGATTCTACTTGCAGGGCTGTCTTGTAGGGTTTTTTGTTTGTTTGTTTGTTTGTTTGTTTTGGGTAGAAGATATTATTTTTATATAATAGTTTACTTAAAATCAAATGCAAAATTTACCTTAATTTTCCAATAAAACATCCATGTCCTTCTCCATGGCTACTCTCCTCTGCCATCAGGGGTACTTACGTGTCTAAGGGTAAAAACTCAAAATTAGCTGATCTCAGGGGACTAAATTATCCTCAAAGCAAGCCGCCTTCAAGTAATATTTTCCTGAGTGAAGAAAATCATTGGAAGCACTTCATCTCCTTTAAAAGAAGGAAATTTTAGTCTGACACAAAAATTCTGGTTCCTTATTACGTTTTCCTGGGCCTGAGGAATCAGTCTCCTAGAGACCCGCCTGAGACTCTCAGAAGCAGTCAAGGAGCTTGCTAAGCACACACACGTGCACACACCAGCCTCCCAGATTGGAGCAAAGGGGAAGGCTGGCAGGAGATCTCCCAGTGGAGGCCAGAAGTGACAGCACGTCCCTCCCCCGAACTTCTTGGAATTTCGCTCAGCACCTCATCCCACATACTACATTCAGGGTAAGAGTCCTTCTGTCCAAAATTCGTGCCTTCAGAGAGACAGGCACCCGTCTCCTTTGTCTTTCTCTGCAGAACAGTAAGCAGGGTGATGCATTCATCTTGTTAACACCACTACAGGACAAGGAAAGAACTTCAATAAATCAGTAACAATGGTTGCCACCAAAGTGTAGGTGTCTCACCTTAAGGCGCTCAGCTCACGGATGATGGAATGGTGTGATGAGCTGAGGCCACTCTCCAAGATGCCTCTCGTCCTAGCTCTTCTTTGGTTTATTTTTGTCAGCAAATATTTTATCCAGTCCTGACTTTGCCAGGCCTATTGTGGGCCTGCAGTTCAGAAGTCCCTCTCTCCTGGAGCCAATGTCCTGCTGGGGAGACAACATTCCACGAATAAGTATGCAAATACTCGCACACAGGAGGACCTCATACTCTTGAGTTTGTATAGGGGAACAAAAATTATCATAACAATGTAGAAAAGATTCCTTAGTGAACCAACCATTTGTAAGATCAGTTTCTACTCAAACAACCTATATATCATCAGTATCCATCACCGGCCAAAGAGCTATCATCACTTTTGATCTGCCTCTCTTCATTGTGTGTTATCTGACAGTACAATGCAATTGTAATACAAACAGATTGCAAAGAGAAATTGAAGACTTCACCAAAGCTGTAGGATTTTATCAGGTCCGTGAAAGAACTGCCCAAACCCCACACCAAGTCAATGACAGACGAGGCTCTGGTATCAATGGGAACAGTAACAGTAGAAAGAGGGAGGTTGACAGAAGTGATGAACTGATGGTCAAAATAGAATGGTTGGACCACCAAGTGGTTGAGGAAAGCCCTTGGGAAAACCTACGATGCCCTAGAGTCTTTTTGCAATAAACAGCTTTCTCTGTGTTTGTGTTGCAAAAAGTTAAAAAAAAAAAAAAAGAAAGAAAGAAAGAAAGAAAAAAAAACATGAAACAAAGGAAGCCATCTCATGCATTACCCAGTTTTATCATAAAAATTACATTCTTCAAAATGATCAGGAGCTGATTCATTCTCTATTCACTCTAAAACTTCAGTATGGGGTTGGAATTAGAATCAAAAATTGGGTAGAAATGGGATAAAAATAAATTTATTTTCATCATTTCTAGTTTTGGTTTTCTGAACTTTCTGAATAAAATCTTTTTTTTTTAATCCCTTCTCTTTCCTGTGAAAGATTGGCTCCCATGTTAAGTGGGCTGGGTCTAAGGTGATCTTTCCAGGTATAATTCCCACGGACAATAAGACCTCCCACCATTATGCTGGTGTAAGTGCTGTAAGGAGAACACAGAAGGCTATGAGACCCCCAAGGGGAACCTAGTCTGGGGAAGTAACATCACAGCTGAGACCTGACAGATAAACAGGGACTGGAGATGAGAGTCCTGGACTGGTGAGGACCCAAGGCAGATTGGACTGTTCAAAGTATCGAAAGAAACTCAACATCTCTGGAGGCAGGAAGAAGGGGATGGACACAGGAGATAAGTATGCAGATATAGACAGGAAGCATAATGGTGTTCTTCATCACACAAGCATGGTAGCCATTGCAGGGTTTTAAGCAGCAAGGTGACAGATTTGTAATTTAAAGAAGCTCATGTGGCTACCACACAGGAGGTACAATCTTATTCTTTGTCACTAAGAGTGTCACTAGGAGTCCTTCCTTGGACTTCTTGTCCCTTCCTAAAAACAAAAGTCTGCTCAAAGTTCTCAGGCCCAATTCAGACTTTTCAGTGTTAGGGCCTCACTAAGGGACACTACTTTCCTGCAGATTTTTGAGACCATGATGAGGAAACCCACTGAGAACAGGGGCTCTAGCTGACATTTCAAGGTTGAGAGGCTTTGCTCCAAGACATCCCCTTTCAACTATGATGAAATAGTAAGGACTGGATTTACACTCTTACTGTAACCAAGAAATGAACAAGATGTGAAAAAAAAGAAAACATTTTTCAGACATTGTGTAATGGGCAGTCAGCCAGTGATCCCCAAAAGAAAGAAAATAAATAAGATGAGCCCTATGATAGTCCCAGCTTACCACTGGAGAGACCATAATCAGGATGGGAAACCCAAACAGAGCCCAACCATCTCCCTGAGTCAAAGAGACATGGTTAAGAATTTGGGACAACTGGTGTGGCTAGAATTAGAAGGGTGGAGCAGCCAAAAGGTGAGAGCTGCTCAGAAGGGAGAAATCTGCAGAGAGAAAGCTCCAGGGATCTGCTCCTCTTGAGTCTCCAGCTGAGTACTGACCAGTGTGCACTCATGAGAAGACTACTCAAGAAAGTGGGGGACGGGCTCTACCAGGAAGGACTGAGCAGAACCATCACCAGAGTTCACACTTGGTTAGGAACTGTCTGCTCCCAGCATCCAGAGTGGAACATCTCAGAATAGAGGGGCACCAGGCAGTGTACTCAAGAGAATATTGTCTGTGCCAGAGAAGAATTAACCTGGAACTGAAGATTGCTCTATTCCCACCCAACAAAGCTTAAAGAGAAGCATCAAAAGTACCAAATGATTTCTAAAGAATTTGCAACCCAGAAAAAGTTCAAGAATATTTAAAGGAATACAAAAATACCACACACCCAACGAGGTAAAATTCACAATGTCTGGTGCCCAACCGAAAATTATTAGGCACGTAAAGAAGCAGAAAATATAATCTGCAATGAGGAGAAAAGTAAATCAATAAAAACCGACCCCTAAATGACACAGCTGATTGAAGCAGTAGATGAGAGTCTCAGCTCCATCATCTGGGGACTTTGACCAGGATAATGACATAGAGAGAGTCTTTACAGAGGGACGTGATCTTGTGATCACCATCAAATTAAAGTCACAAGAACACTGAGAGTAAGAACAAGACTGCACGCTGTCATAGCGTTCATGCATGGTTCCTATCTCACTGCAGGGCTTCTAGAACTCAAAGACACTTATTTCAATAAGAGTTGATGGTTCTGTTACAACCTTTAGACTAAGAGGGGGACTCGTTTGAAACAAGGACCTTCCTTGCAGGACAGGGAAGGTAGGAGTGAGTCTCAGCAAAGTCCATTAGAAAATAAATCTATTCAGCAGCCTTTTACAAATTTTATTCAATCAAATGCATTATCAGACACTAAATCGGCATTACTTTTTATTAGAAAGATAGCACATTCTGTTTCAGCCACAGCTTCCTTATTCAAACCTTGGCTTTGCTATCTGCTATCTATTCTGCCATCCATATCAGCTGTTAAAATCATGAGGAAAAATTAAGTTATTTGAGAGACAAGCACTCTATGATAACTGAAGAATATTCTCCATTGCAGTGATTATATTATTGCTGACTGTGTTAACATGTAAATTCTTTTCTCAAGTCAAGTATAAAACACAGCCCTGGAAGCCAGCAATTTAAAAATGGAAAAATCTCGTTACATATTCAAAATGACTAGTCATGGGAATATTACCTTTCCCATAACAGAAGCACAGCTAATTTTTCACATCTTCTGATTCTAAGTGGGAATCCACATCTTCAGCCTTGAGTTTACCTGGTGACTTTATTCCTCTTATTTCCTTTATTTGACTTTTTTTATTGCAAAGTAATGCATGCTTGCTACAACAAGTAAAGCCATCCAAAGATACAGAAAAAAAAAATAGTAATTTTCTAGCCACATTGACAACCCATATTAAGAGCATGGAAGACATCTTCCTTGTGCACACAAATACAAGTTGGATCACAGATACACATATGGCCTTTGGTTTGGTTTTATTTGGGTTTTGCTAAAATAGGGTCATACTAAAAATATACTCTGGAGTTTGCTTTTGACATTTAATATATCACAGACCACTCCATATCAACACGAATTTATTCAACCAATCTTGTTTTAATTTAGGTTTTTTAATTTAGGACTTTTACGTTCTTTATTTTCTTTTTTCTTTCTTTCTTTCTTTCTTCCTCTCTATCTCTTCCTCTCTTCCTTCCTTTCTTTCATTTTTGTTGTTTTTGTTGTTGTGACAAACAATGCTAAAGAAAAACATCCTTGTAGATCTGCACCTGGGGCAGAAGATCCAGAGGTCAACTGCCTATAGATAGATTCCAAGAAGTATTTCAGGGTCAAATGTATTTGCATCACGATTCTTAATAGCTATTATCAAGTTACTTTCCTCAAAAAATAAGTACATAAAGTTTCCAACAATACAACATGTATGAAAAATGAATTGAAGCATCTGAGTCCTTTCAATTTGTGCCCTGGAACTTGGGGAGAGTTACTTAACCTCTCAGAGCCCAAAATGGAAATAATGGGTGCACATGAGTGATGTTCAATGTATGACAACAGCTGAGGGTATCATTATTGTTATGCTTAGTATCATCATAGTTAATCTGCAATCCTCAAAATTAGTTGAACAGGGGTTTTAAATTATAAGCAATGCCATGTTGAGGTAAAACAAACTAAATCTGTTTGGGGCATCCAGAAAAATCGATGTACCAGTGAAACTGTCTTTACAATGTTACAAAAAGTAGTATGGTTTTGAAGGTTTATGTTAGGAGAGTTCTGTCATGAGTTATTTCTATTCTTGGACTACTCTCCTACATCTCAACTCCTTCCTAAATTCTTGTTACTACTGCCTTTTAGAAAAGGGCCTTGAAGTAGTTTTTTCAGGAAACCAATCATGGTTGGGATGCCCATACATTGACCTGCAATACCAACTTAAACTAACCAGAGTGGTTTGTTTTCTGACAATTTAAGTTGGTCAAGTCTCAAGACTCTAATTAAATCATGCAAGTCATGGAGGCAGGATATTGGAGTGGAATAAGCACAGATCCAAACAGCAATCCAGCTGGGGCTGAGCCTTGTTCCTATCAGACTGTGACCTCACTTTTCAGATTCTCCTTTTCCTCCTCTGTTAGTGGAGGATAAGAATGTCTTCCCCAGCATTCTGGATGTGAATGTTTTAATAGAACATATGTTAAGGAAACTGTCTAGAGGTGAGGTTGATGTGACCAATGGCCAAGCTTCAGGAAAACAGAAGTGGGACGTGCAGTCCGAAGTCAGCCTCAGTGGGTGGGGGCCGGGCTTGTCTACACCCTAGCAGAGATGTTCCTAGGAAGAGCTGTGGTCAGGATGATTCGTTGTATCTCCCTCAGCATTTCCAGCATTGTTTCCTGGCCTTCTGTTTTCCCAAATTCAGTCATGGAGGAAGACAGAGAGGAGCCATGAGACCAAAAATGCCTTGTAAGCATCCTGTTTATCTGGTCGGTTGCAGCCAGATCTGCCTGTTTGAGGTCAAGCGTGGAGCCCAGGAAACTCATCCAGAGACTCTGATTCCAGGGATGGTCCTCCCCCAGCTCTCTCTTCACTCGGGATCCCGGGCTCTGAACACTTCCTAAGGAGTAGCTCTTTCTGAGAGCTTGGCTGTCCTGTCCCTA
Source organism: Meles meles (assembly GCF_922984935.1). Lineage (NCBI taxonomy): Eukaryota > Metazoa > Chordata > Mammalia > Carnivora > Mustelidae > Meles > Meles meles. The sequence goes on along the minus strand of NC_060078.1, from coordinate 74,761,357 downwards.
CTGCTTCTCAACAGGTGACCTGGAAGCATAGCCCCAAGCCATTAAACTTGATATCCTGAAATGGGCCATGGCAAATCATTTATTAGCGTCTTCTCCTGTTTCCCGCCCAGGCCCCCAGGGCATCATCAGTTCTCGGGGAGCCAAGAGCCATCACTTCGCTTGTGTCCCTGTTGTAGTTTCTGAGAAAACAGGAAACCTGCTTTTTTGTTGTTGTTGTTGTTGTTACTACACAACAACTTCAGCCTTTTCTGATGTCGTGGTGCCTGGAATGGTCTGTGCGTGTCATTGAAACAGAAAGGGCCACTTGGTGGGGGGAGAGAGGAATAATTCCCCCCACCGCCTGCCCCATCCCTTTCTCTCTCTCCAAGAAGACAGTCCTGTCTCACTCACCCAGAAGCATACATGCATTCCAGAGATACAGGTACCCACTCTGAAGGTCAGAAAATCTGGCCATCTTCAGCCTGGGACCCATCCTCCTCCGTCTTCAGGGCCAGGCAGAATTCTGCCATTAGCAAATAATAGCATTACCAATCCTGAAGCAAAAAGGAAAAAAGTCTCTAATACTTTGCCTTAGCAGCTGATAATGTAAAACAGGGTGGCATTTGGAGGCCTAGGACGATGCCAGTCTCTGGGGAGAGAAAGGTGTTAACTTCTAATAGCTTTTCAGTAATAGCCAAGCATCTGCAGTCCCTATAAAAAGGGGGGTTTTTTAAAAATTAATAGAGCTGTATGTGCTTCACACTGAGGGGAATGCCAGATTAATAAGTGCATTAAGGGTTGCTTTGGATTGGAAATAATTATGGATGATGACAAGGAGCAGAGGGGGCATGGGTGACGCTCACAGGAATGCATTTTAAAAAGCAGTTTAAAGAGCCTTCAGGTGTTGGTATTATCCTGCGTGACCAAATTAAGAGCAAATGAGAAAAGTTTATCTGGCATTTTGGAGTATTGAAAGGCTTAGTGTTATAAATTATACAGGATGAGGATAGGAAATGGTGAGTAAATTCAAGTTAAATATTATTGGCAGTTTAAATAGCAACTGCTTTATAAAGCATTAAATATTTTAATTTGGAATTAAAGGTCCAAACCACAACATTTCCCTATTACCAAAAATATTAAAAGATTTTTTCAGTTATTTATTTGCCAGCACAGTAATTAGAAGTTGCCTTGATAAAGAATTAATCTCCACCACGTCCAATTGGAGCTATCAGCGTTGTGTAAACGTGGTTCGTCTGTGCCTGAGAATCGATTTAGAACTCCTAAGACAGGAAATGTCGAAACTCTTCTGATATCTTCATCAGCAATTGGAAGAACCCACTGTGGTTCCAGCCTGGTTTTAATATTCAATCCAGCCTCACATCAGGCCTCCTTCCTGGTGATGCTTCACACAGTGAGAGCTGGCCAGAGATAAAAACCAGGAAATCCTGGGTCAGGATTAGACATGTCCAACCGAATGTCAGGTTAGTGAGGGAAAGGAGCTCCTGCCATGGAGGCAGTGCTCCCCAGAGCCCCAAAACCGTAATCATGAACACTCATCTTTCTGATGGATAGGTTGTCATTGCTTTCCTAGAAGGCAATGAGGCAACATTTCATAAAAATCTTTCAAAAGATACACATTTAATCCAGTTTCTAGTAGTTTGAGTCTAGTCCTACTCAGACAAGAACACGAAGATGTCTGTCCAAATATATTTATTTATTGCATCATTACTGATAATTAAAAAAATTAAGTAACCTAAATGCCAAATAATAGAGAATAATTTTTAACAAGGCACAACATATCCATAAAATATATATCATGTAATTATTTAAATATTATGTTACAGATTCTTGGTTTCCACTTAGAGACAGAAAGAAGTGGAAAGAGCCTCCTCCCCACTCTTATAAGAAGAAAAAAGCCAAAGATACAAGATTTCTTGTATCTGAGCTCATAGGAGAGTCAACTAATTGAAAATTTGAAAAGAAACAGATGCCTAGAGGAAGAGATACAACAGCAACACTCGCTTACCTGGGTCAGATCTGCCAGACACCTAAGCAGAAAATAGAATGAAGAAGCAGAAATGTATGAAGGCTAAGAATTTTCCAAAACTAATGACAGACACCACACTACAGATCCAGAAAGGTCAAACAACACCAAGAAAGAGAAATATAAAACAAAAGATAATCCAAACAAACTACATAAGTATATGGGGTGAGGGGGAATTTCAAAGAAAAAATTCTGAAGCCAACCAGAGGAAAAAACTCCTTAACTGTAGAGAAAAATAATAATAATTACAGCAGACTTCTCATCAAAAACCACACAAACAGCAGATAATAGAGTGACATCTTCAAAGTGCGAAAGAAAAAAAGAAACTTTGCCAACCCAGAATTCTACGCTTAGCATGTGTTTTTTTTAAACAGATTTTTAAAAAAGATTTTTTGAAATGATTTTTCAAGTAATCTCTACACCCAACCTGGGATTCAGACACAATCCTGAGAGCAAGAGTCACATGCTTTACTGACTAAGCCAGCCAGGTGCCCCAGCACAAATATTTTTTAAATGAATAAAGACAATGTCAGGTAAACAGAAATTAAGAGAATTCATTGTCAACACACCTACACACAAAAAAATAAAATTAAAAAAAAGCTAAAGAAATTTCTTCGGGCAGAAAGAACATGACCAGACAGAAACTTGGATCTAAACAAAAAAATGAAGAGCATGAAGAGCACTGAAAATAGAAAAGAGAAGGTAAAATTAAACTTATTTTTCTTAATTTTAATTGCTCTAAAAGATAATTGTCTATCTAAAGCAAAAATCATGGCAATGTATTATGTGTTTATTAATATGTAAAAGTAAAATGTATAACAAATGCAGCACAAAGAATTGGAAAGAGGAATTGGGAAAATACTGTTGGAAGTTCTTATACCATTCACAAAATGGTACAATTTGAAGTCAGATACTGATTAGTTAAAAATACATTTTATAAACCCCGAGGCAGCTTCTAAAACAATTGAAAAGAGGTATAAATAATAAATCACAGGAAAGAAAAATGCTAACATTTTAAAATGTCTAATTAACCTAAGAGAAAGCAGTTAAAAAAAAAAGGAAAAAGAACAGATGGAACAAAAGAAACAACTAACAAGATGGTGGATTTTTAATACAAACATATCAATAATTATATTAAATGTGAACGATCTAAACACACTGATTAAAAGTCAGCAACTGTCAGGTTACATAGAATTTTATCAAAATTAAAAATTTCTGCTCTGCAAAAGATGCTGTTAAGGAAATGAACTTACTGGTCACAGAGTAGGAAAAACATTTGCAAATGATATCTCTGACAAGAGATTTGTACCCAGAGTATGTAAAGAACTTCCAAAATGCAATGGTAGGAAAACAACCCACTTAAAAATGGGTAAAGATGGAAACAAAAACAAATTCAAAAAAATATATGAATTGATAGTAAAATGATATAAACAAAAGATAAATGAAAAGTTCATCAAAGGTGATGTATAGAGGACAAATAAGCATATGAAAAGATGCTCAGCATCTCTAGTCACTAGGGAAATGCAAATTGAAACTACAGTGAGTTGGCGCTACACATTTATTAGAATGCCTACAATTTAAAAAATTAAAAACTGACAATATCTGGGGTACCTGAGTAGCTCACTTGGTTGAATGGCTGCCTTCGACTCAGGTCATAATCCCAGAGTCCTGGGATTGAGCCCCAGGTTGGCCTCCCTGCTCATCATGGAGTCCACTTTTCCCTCTCCCTCTCTCTACCCCCATCCCTGCTCATGCTTTCTCTCTCAAATAACTGAACAAATCAGCCTTAAAAAAAAAAAAATGACAATGCGAGGTGCTAGTAAGCTTGCAGAGAACTGCAACTTTCCTACATTGCTGGTGGAAATTCAAAAGGTACAGCCACTGTGGAAAACAGTTTGTCAGTTTCTCATAAAAGCTAACCATACACGTAACACGTGACTGAGCAATCCCACACCTAGGTATTTACCTAAGAGAAATAAAAAATTTATGCACACACATCCCAAAAGGCCAGCACATAAATGCTTAAAACAGCTTTATTTATAGCTGTCAAAGACTTGAAATAAGCCAGAATTATTTCAAGAAGTAAATAGAAGGAAAAATCAACCTGTGGTACATCCATAAAATAGAATGCTACTCTGCAACAAAAATAAACAAATTATTGATACACACAACAACACAGAGGAATTTTTAAATAAACTTGCTAAGTGATACTAAGTTACATTCAAAAGGCTGGGGTGCCTGAGTGGCTCAGTGGGTTAAAGCCTCTGCCTTCCGCTCAGATCATGATCCCAGAGTCCTGGGATCAAGCCCCACATCGGGCTCTCTGCTCAGCAGGGAGCCTGCTTCCCCTTCTCTATTTCTGCCTGCTTCTCATCTCTGTCTATCAAATAAATAAATAAAAATCTTAAAAAAAAAAAAGGTACCAGAGTGTTTGATTCCATTTATATGACATTCTGGACAAAGCAAAAGTATCAAAATGGAAAACAAAATGGTTGGTTGCCTACAAAGGAGTCATACAAAGGAATTTTCAGGGATGATGACCTATTCTGTATGCTACAACAGTGATGGATACATAGCTCCATGAATTTGTCAAAAGCCATAGAACTGTGGCCCAAAAAGAGTGAATTTTACTGGATGTAACTTCTAAAAATCAAAATGGGAAGGTTGCCCTAAATGAAAGGCCAAGTGTAACAAATAAAGGTGACTGTATTAAAAATGAATCATATCACCACAACCAAGGGAGCAAGGAAGATAGAACTCCCCTAGATCACTTCCCAAATAGTATGCTGACTGGGTATTTTTAGGCTAAAGACAAAATAATTGTACACAAGAACTGTCTTTTCATTACAGTAAGCATTAGCTAATCTAAAACTGCTTTATGTGTGTAGAAAAGTTGAATAATTAAGTAAGCTTATTCTAAATAATAAGAGCCAGGTCTCTCGTGTTGGGGAAAGTTATAAAGAAGGAGAGGGGAAAAGCTAGAACGAGCCCTATAGTATTGGGTTAAGATAGCAGGTTTCAGGATAAACTCATGGGTGTTTTTAACAAATGAAGATAAATAGGTGTGTGCACCAAATAGTAAACATATATGTATATTTCCATCCATGCGCATTGCAAGAACCCTAGATGCTCTTCGCAGCCGGAAACACAAATGGCCCAAAGCACACAGGAAAGCATGGGGAGATGGGTGGCAAACTGTTGACCTTCCTAAAGCAGAGGGGAGAAGGAGAGCAAAGCATTGGTCTGGCCACTTCTTTTATGATAGAATAAGGATGATAAAATATAAATCTGAAGTGTATGTTCAGACCCAAAAAGAAAATTGGAAACTTCATTCAAATTTTTTTTTACAATCTGAGTCCTCATTTCCAGGAAATAGTGGGTTTTTCCAGAGATTAGTCGTCATTTATTTTACTCACTCTCTTTGGGAAATGATTCTGCTTGCTCAGATTTACAATAAATTTAATTTTAGGCCCAATATTCTAAGATTTTCAAGAGAAAGCAGATGGCAGGGGCATAGGCGGGGCTTCCCTAGGAAGGGAGGGGAGGGAGGAAGGGGCCAGATGCCACAGTTGGAGTGACTCTCTCGTTACATGGCTCCCAACACAGTGGACACAGGCGATGGTCCCTTGGAATTTCAAATCCAACCTCTCGGAGATTTATTTTTCTTTTGAAACAATTTCTGGCAGCTTTTGATCTTCTAAACTGAAAAAAAAAATCAAAGAAATCTGTTTCTCTGGAGTATTAATAGCAAAGGAATTTCTGGATTCTGCAGAGTAGGGAAGGAATATAATAGCATCTCAGTTTTATTCATCTTCAAAGCAAACTAAATATAGTTTTAAAAAAATAGAAGCAGGATACCCTACAGATTTTTGAAGGGATGAAATAAACCTCTTTGCACAAGAAAAGATGACATGAGATTTATCTTGAAGGACATTCGCTGGGCTCTTGTCCATTTAATACCGACAAGGGGGCTGTCAGAGGGCATATGTACTATACAACAGAAGTAAAAATATGCAATCATTTGGGGAATTTGCGTGCTCACCTACTTTTATCAATGTTGGGCACTGCCTCCCTTCCCCTGCTGGGACATCAGCACCGTCCATCCCCCAAGACACAAGGACATTATAGATTTTAGACTTTCCTTATGAGCAAATGTCTATGCAAAGTGCATGAAAACCTGAGCAAGCATCTTCATGTTTGCAGAACCCAAACTCAGTCATTACTGCCCTTACCAGGTTGTAAGCATGGGGGCAGCTGGGGAAGGCATGTTTGTATTTAGCTGGAGTGTAGATGGCTAAGTCAGATGCTTCTCTAAGGTGCTAGAGATATGGCAGTGCTTTCAAAGAAACAAATACATAAGCTAATTTCTTTTCTTTTCTTTTCCTTTCATTTCTTTTTTCTTTTTCTTTCTTTCTTTCTTTCTTTTTTTTTTTTTTTTTTTTTAAGAGAGAGAACCTATGCTTTTGGAGGGCTAGGCAGAGAGGCAGTGGGAGAGAGAGAGAATCTTAAGCAGGCCCCACAACCGGCATGGAGCCCAAGGCGGGCTTCCATCTCATCACTGAGATCATGACTTAAGCCAAAATCAAGAGTCAGCGTCTTACCTGACTGTGTCAACAAAGCACCCCCATAATCTAATTTCTGACTGTGGCTTGCACTGAGAAAAAAAAATAAATAAATAAGATGATATGATGGAGAGTTCTGGAGAGTGCGGGCCTGATTTGGAGATGATCTGTCAGAGGAAGAGACTCTGGACTGGAAGCTGAAGGATAAGGGGCCAGCCCTTCAAAGAGCTAGGGAGAAGGCTGCTCCCATGAAGGGAGCAGTAAGTGCAAAGGCCCTGAGGCCTTAGAGCAGTGCCTCCCACATTCCATATCAGCATTTACCTTTCCCTGATAACTGTTCCACACCTATAGTGCCCTCATGCAAGCACCCAGATGTCTCTGCCTGATGGCTCTCTGTTGGATGGTGCCTTGGAAAGGACGCAGGTGCAGCCACCAGCCAATGTTCCCTAGGAGTTAATGGGTAAACACTTCAGCTGCCTCACCCCTAGGGTGGGATGTTGGATGCTGTTTTCCAGAACCCTCTATCAGGACTGAGTTCTGATGCTTTCAATGATAACCTGCTATAAGGAGACACTCTTGGTTTGCTTTCCTTCCCTTCTCTGCCATACCTATCCCCTATATCACTGCTGCTTCCTAGAATCACTGCCCACATCAACCGCTTGCAGCTTTATTTCTAATCTCAGAGGCTCCTTCTGGGGGATCCAGACTAAGACAGGGATAAGGATTTAGCTAGTCAGTCAAAGGTAGATTGTCCTTCTAGGATGCCAGGGACCAAGTCACACAGGGCCGGGAGGGGTCAGTGTCTCTACTTGCTTTATGGCAGGCAGCCTGTCTTCACAGCCCAATGATAAACTACATACAGACAAGGACTGGCCTTGAACTGCTTCTGTGTCCCTATCGATGCCACCTTCCCTTCTCCCATAGAAACATGAGCTCGGAGGATTTAGAGACCATTTTGTCCAGAGTCAGCTCTGTGGGGTGAAGCTCTATGTTTTGGTCATGTCTGTATCCTTGTAGCCTACAACCATCTGGCACATAACATGTGTCTGATAAATATTTACCAGGTGAATGAATCCTACAAATAAGGAAACCAAGAGTCAGAGAAGGCCACACCAATGGTTGATTAGAATACTGGGTCTAGAAGCCAGTCTCTGGCTTCCAAGAGGCTTCCCCTACACTCCATGCCTCTCCCAACCCAGAGCTGATCTGGTCTGATCCACGATCATTTGTGATAGTCTGAGGGTCACCCTCCACCAAAGGACTCTATAAGAATTGGTTGTCACCTGGGACAGTTGCAAGGCCGGGCAGGAGCCCAATTAACAAGTGTAGACTTTGGAGCCAGGTTGGTGGGTTTGGGTCCTGATTCTGACCTCAGCATAAGCTCCTTGACCTTGACCAGAGGCTTCAGTTCTCTGAGTTGCTGGGACAGAGACCAGCTCTTGTTCAGAGTAAAGAGTGAGATGGCAGAATCGGAGAAGGGACTGCCGACCACTGCATTTTCTGTTGGCTACTTGTCCCTTGGGGAAGCCTAGAAGAGCCAACAGGACCTTCCCCACAATTTCCACATATCAATAACCTGAAATATAAATACAAATTAATTTGTAATCAATTGTTACCAGTAAAAGTAATCGACACAAAATGTAACTGGTAACTGTTCCAACGGGACAGATTAAAATTTATTATAGATTTGGAATGGTAAAATAATGCTGATAACATCCGTATCACAGGGCTTGGGGGAGGTAGGGATGACCCGACAGAGCAAAGAAGAGTTTTAGGGCCATGGAACTCTTAAGTACGGCACTGCAATGGGGGGGGGTGCCATTATACTTTCAGCCAAACCCATAGAATGTGCAACCCCAAGAGTGACCCCGAATATGAACTGTGGGCTTCGGGTCATGACACACGTCAGCTCACGTCCACCAGCTGTAACAGAGGCACCACAGTGACGTGGGATGTACGCAGCTGGGAGGCTGTGCAGGCGTTTCGATGGGGGTCCCTGGGAACTCTGTATTTCCCATTCGATTTTGCTGTGAACCCAAAACTGCCTTCAAAAATAAAAGTTAGTTATTTTTTTTTTAATTTATCGCAAAACTTCCTCCAGAAAACCCAGACCAGGTAGAAACAACATCCATAAAAGAAAATGTGCCATCATTTGTAAAACTGCGTCAGTGCCATAAAACTAATCGATGAAGCAAATATCCACTGTAAAACACACCTGGGAAAGAATTGGTACCGACAAAAACATGAAGAAACTTGGGGCCTGTTTAATCATGTTCTAGAGAAAAGTCATCAGCCCATTAAATTGGCTTGATGGGACTCTGCCCTAATCTCTCTGTGTGCATGCATCTGTTTTTGCGTCGTTCAGATTTCTTTTAAAGTTTGTGTTCAAAAAGCTGCAGTCAGAGAATTCTAGGCATCAACCTGGTACGGTCTGCATGTCTATGGGGTCACCATGGCAAGGTCACGTGTCCTGTACCCAGTCCTGCTTATAGAGGAAACTCATCCGTTTGCTCAAGGATAATTTGCTGAGGTCGGTCTGGAGACCTGGAGTGCCTGCCGTTGGATGATTTTGAAATCCCAGTCCCTGCAAGGCCCCAGCTTGAGCAGGAACCCAGACTGGGAGGAGTGCCATGATGAAGCTTAGCAGCAGCTGTGGGAACACAGAAGTGGCTCATCTGCTCGGGCAGGGTGCTTGCTTCAGGCTTCCCTGAGGACACGACATCTGAGCAGAGTCCTGAAGGACGCATCTAATGGCTCCAAGAGGACAAGGGGCAGAAGGAGCTTTCTCTGCTGGCAGTGGGAAGTCAACGAGCACACTGGGGAGGGCCCAGTGCAGGGCGGGAGGCTGAGGGCCAGGAGGCCAGTGAGGAGATGAGGCAACGGTGCAGGGGCCAAGAGGGAAACTGAGGAAGCAGCGTGGATAGAGCGCAGTGGAGGGGAGGAGGTAAGATGCCAAGCGGTCTCCAAGGAACTGGTTAATGTCCGTGCACTTTCCTTGATGTTCCTTGAACTGCGCACGGAGACGCAGTAGAGGTGAGAGTAGGACAATCATTATGTTCGCGTTGGGACACTTCTAATTACGTCTTAAGGATTTAACAAAAAGCAACAAAAACAACAACAGCCATGAAACCAGAGAGCTCTTTTGTATTACTGGATACCCGGAGAGGTGCGGAGAGAGGTTGGTCTCCCAGGATTGCCCCAGGTTGGGGTCCAAGCCCATCTTTCCAGCTGAGGCTCAGAGATGGGGTGTTTCCTGGCCCAGGGCACACAGCCACGAAGGAAGGCTCCAGAACCCAGCCCAGGGGCTCCTGCAGCTCTGCTCGTCTCCCCACGGCCAGGAGACTGAGGAGTAATGAGGACTTAGCGTTCTTGGCCCCTGCTCCTGTCCAGCTGTCCGTTAGGACAAGAACATCATGAGCCATGTAAGAGCCTCGCCCTAAGCAGCCGAACTCCCCTGAATCCGCCTGTCCCAACCCCCTGGATCCTGTCCATGCTCCGGCTGGGCAAGTGGCCGGATATGCAGGCTCTCCGCTGCTGGGGGCCTCTTGCCCTCCTCTGGCAGTCACTCGCCGCTCAGTACCTCCAGGTGCCCCTGGCCTGGTGCGGAGCTGACAAGAGGATCGAGCGCACCAATTACCCGATTTGCTGCTGAGACCTGGACTCTAGTGCAGCTGCGTCCCCAGCCAGCCGTGCAGCCTTTGTAAGATCGCTTGGCCTCTCTCAACCACAGATCCTTCTTCACAAACTGAAAGTCATCCTGTTGCCTCCATCTACATAAAATGCCGGGCGGATGGAGGGAGGAGGTTAGCAAAGGCACACCATATCCTGAAAACTCGTTCTGGGGAGGCAAGGGAGCCGCAGTGCCCTGGTGTGTCGCTTCATCTGCTGGAAGCAGCAATAACCCCCATTGCCGTCATCAGCAGCCACCTTCCGAACAGCCTGGAGACAGGAAGCAGAACAGAGTGCAGAGAAAGTGGACGGGCAGGACCGAAGGAGCTTCCCTGCTATTTGTCCCATCAGACCCTCCTTGCCAGCCTCTTCGCTCTTCCGGCGGGCACAACCAGAACAAACTTACTCACCCGTTTCCCAGCCCCCTGTACTTGAGAAGGAACAAACTAAAAACGCTAGGAGAATGAAAACCAAATACTTAGCAAAAAGGATGAGACAGAAACACTGTGAAAAGTAGGGGCAAAACTCCACTATCGCAGTCTGGGAGCGCATAGAGGAAAGTACGGGGGAGTCCGAGGCCATCAGGGCAGAATTGTGGCTGCTCCCAATAGAACCCCAAGCCCCCAAAACATAAAACCAGAGACAAAGTGTGAGATTGAGTACCGGATCCTCTGGTGAGGCATCCATGGCTTTTTAAGATATTCATATCCTTTCAAGTCCACAATGCTGCTTCTACAACATATAACCTAAGAAAAAAATCAGATGGGCACAGAGGCATGTGCGTAAGATTATTCAGATAGAGGAGGCTGTGTTTCGAGGGGAAAGAATGGGAAAAACTCGAGGGGTCCTGCAGAAGCCGATGAGCAGACACAGCCTCTTCTATCTTCAAACCACTTTCCCCAAGGGTTGTAGTATTGGGGCACCAACCATGCCATGGCTTTTCTACAAACAGATTCACTCATTTTACTCAAGTACATGAATTTTCTTTAAAAAAGAAAGAAAGACGAGAGGCCTGGGGGGCTCAGTCAGTTCAGCGTCCAACTCTTGATTTCGGCTCAAGTCATGATCGAGCCCCATGTTGGGTTCCACGCTCAGTGCAGAGTCTGCTCAGGAACTACTCTCCCTCTCCCTCTGTCCTTCCCCATCCCCCCATGCTCACTCGCTCCCTAAAATAAATAAATAAATCTTTAAAAAAAAAATAAGGGAGGAAGGAAGAGCATATTGCCCTAAATAGAATATGAGTGTCTGTTAGCATCAATAGAAAGTAACAGTACTAGGAATCACAATGCAAACAAAATCACGTTATTAAAATCTGGCTAGGTAAGATTGCCTGCTTAAGGCTGTGAGCTTGAGGGCTGCTTACTTAAAAAGTAAGAAAAGCAGGGAAGAAGGAATGGAGCAGGGAGGTTGGGAAGGGAAATCATCAAGAAAGCAGGGGAGACATTAGAAGTTCTCCAGAGAGGGCCAAAAATATCCTCACATCAAACTGGGACTTTACCCTTGATGGAAACAGGAGGGGTGACGTATAATTGAAATTCATGATTTACTGTCCCTCTCTGTGAGTCTGTATTGTTTGGGAATTGCTCTAGAAAACACGTTTCTGAAACAACCACCAAATGAAAAGTATTTTTCTGGTTCGGTTCCTGGCTCACACAAAACAAACATAAAAATACATTATATGTTAATAATTTTTAAAAAAAAGTAAAAGGACATGTGGGACCCACCAGAGAAACCTGCTGATAGACCAGATGACCCCAGGGAGCCAAGGTCCCTTCCACTAGGTGCGGTACTGCTGTTATGTCTGCATAAGAAAATCTCTGTCGCTTTTTTTGTAAACTGATGCACACTGAAGGATGCAGGGGTAAAATGACGAGATAACGGGATTTGCCTTAAAATATTTCCACAAAAGGAAAAATAAAATAAATAAGGGATCGACAAAGCAAATGTGGCAAAATCTTGAAAAGTGTTGAACCCTCAGGATGGGTAACTCCTTGTACTAACTTCTCTCCTTCGCGGTGGTTAAAAAATTTGCATAATAAAAAGTAAACATCACAGATAAAAACAGGAAGACCCCTGATCATGGGCCACCTTGGCTTTCAAAGCCCATGTCATTTGGAGGAGCTCAAGGACTGTCATCTGAGAGTCAAACCCCCGATTTCTGTGCACTTTCGTGAACATTTTATGCATAGGAAATTTGACCATTTTAAATTACTGTGAGACTATAAAAATAAATAAAAATAATGATGGAAATCCATACGTAATGACAGGGATGTTGTCCAAGAGAGATGGCTGAGTGGGAAAACAGGCAACAGAAGAGTGTGTCTGGCCAGACCCCATTTATGTAACACCATAAAGGCAAATCCCCCATGAGTCTCTGGGCGTAGAGAGAGTCTGGAAGCCAGGACGCTAGAGTACTTATCTCAGGGTGGGGAGGTTCTGTTTTCCTTTACTTTTATCTTTACACTTGTCTGTATGGTGAAAATTTTTATTTTTTTACCATCGCAGAGATATCATTCTTATAATCGGGTGAAAGGCTGTTATCATTCTGAGGAAAAAAGGAGAAATCCAAAAACATTTCTAGCTCTATAATGAAATTATTTAAATATATATCAGGCTACTTAACGGAAAATTAAATTTCCATTATTACTCCTGTCGCCTGTGACACTGCACACTCCCTGTCAGTGTCTGGCCAAGGTGCTAGAACAGGGCTCTGGTAAGCTGATCTCAGCACAGGGACGTGAGCGAGGTCCAGGGAAAAGTGTCGGTTTCCTTGACTTCACCCCCTCATCAGGACGTGCCCCCCCTGCCTGGAGCGCTGCCTTGGCTCTTCTGTCCCCCTCTCTCGACGTTCCGCTCCAGGAGGCGGCACGGAAGGCCCCAGCGCACCTCTCCTGATGCAGTCCCATTTCTCCCTTGGCAGATGACCATGCCCAGTGCCTCAGTGGGCGCCAGTCTCCCGTCCACAGTGCCTGAGAGCCGGGACCCCAGCAGAGTGGGCAGCAACCCACATCTGCTCCCTGTCCCCGCTCTTGTCAGGTGGATGACCTAGGGGAAGTCATTTTAACCTCTTAAGGCCCCAGTTGCCTCAGCTGTAAAATGGGAATAAATGGACTTAATAACTATCTGCCTCAATGCAAAATTAAATGAGATAACATAGCAAGAGAGTCGGGAATATATAAGCCATTCAACAATGAAATTATTTAAATATTTATATAAGGCTACTTAAGAGAAAATTAAATTTAAAGCAGTCACTGTTTTCAGTACTATGTAAATGTTTATTAGTAATGCTGAGGACAGTCTGAAGGACTGAAATGTCTTTCAAACATCAGTGAATCAATATTCATTCTGATATTTGCAACAATTTCCTAAGGAAGTAATGAGAAGTTTGTACAAGAACGCACGAACAGAGGAGCAAGATGGTGGAGAAGTAGGAGACTGAAACGTCATCAGGTCCCAGGAGTTCAGCTGGATAGTTATCCGAACACCTACAAACTCAACCGGATTGAGAAGAGAAAAAGAGCAGCAACTCTAGGAACAGAAAAGTGACCACTTTCCAGAAGGTAGGACGTGTGGAGAATTGAATCCGAAGTGACGGTAAGATGGACCGCGGGGGCGTGGGGGAGGTGGCTCCAGGCAAGAAGTAGAGCAATGGAGTCAAAAACAGAACTCTTGGAAGTCTGCTCCACTGAGGGACATTGCTCCAGGGGCTAAGTGTGGGGTGGGGGGGAGCCCTCGCAGGGACAGTGTGGGCTCAGAACAGAACCTGCAGGGACACAAAAGAAACCAGGGGTGTCTGAGTGTGGCAGAGCCCCCAGATATCGAGTGGTGAAGCCAGCTACAGAGACGGAGGCAAGAAGTGAGCTCTCAGTTCGGGGTTACCTTAAACTGAGATCCATGGCACAGTCGGGCCACTGCTCTTCAAGCAGGGACCCCACAAGTGGCAGATCTGAGGAGACTCACCTTCCTCCTCCAGGAAGAGTGGTGCAGGAATGCACAGCAGGAATCTGCTGGGTTTGGAGACTGCAAATGGGGCTGTGTGTCAGAGGTAGAAATGCTTGGTCACAGGCCGGGGGAGCTCGGAGTGCAGCCAGAGACCAGGGATATGGGAAGGATTGACTGCTTTTCTCTGAGGGCGCACAGAGGAGTGGGACCCAAGCTCTCAGCTCCTCCAGGCCAGAGATTGGGAGGCCACCATCTTCATTCCCATCCTCCACAGCCGTATGGAAAGCATTCAGGGAACAAAAGCTCGGAAAGTGAACCCAAGCAGATTCCTTAGCCTGGTCCCTGGTGGGGGTGGTGCAATTCCGCCTCTCGCGCAAAGACATTTGAGAATCACTGCAACAGGGCCCTCCCCCAGAAGACCAGCAAGAACATCCAGCTAAGACCAAGTTCACTATTCAAGGAGAACGGTAGAATTCCAGAGCTAGGGGAAAGCAACACATGGAATTCATGGCTTTTTTCCCATGATCCTTTAGTCTTTCAAAGTTAAATTTTTTAATTTTATTTTTTCTTATTCTATTTTTTAAATTTTTCCTCTTTCCTTTCTTAACGTTTTTCAACTATATTATATCAATACCTTTTAAAAAATGTTTTTAAATTTTCATTGTTACAGTCATATTTTAACCCTTCATTGTATTTAACCTTATTTTTTGTATACATATAGGTTTTTTTTTTCTTTTAAAATTTTGGAATACAGTTCTAACAGATCAAAATATACCCTAAATCTAGTGCATGGCTTTACTCTAGTCTTCAGCCTGATCTCATTTTGCCTCTTTTTTTTTTCTTTTTTCAACCAATTCTTAATCTTCTCAATTCCTCTTTTAGAATCTGTTTTAATTTTTGTCTTCACAGTCATATTCCATCCCCTCATCACATTCACCCTTATTTTTGTATATATATAATATTTTCTCCCTTTAAAATTTTGTGAGGTAGTTTATTTTTTCTTTTTAAATTTTTAGTCAAGATTTTTTTTAAGATTTTATTTATTTATTTATTTGACAGACAGAAATCACAAATAGAGGCAGGCAGAGAGAGAGAGGAGGAAGCAGACTCCCTGCTGAGCAGAGAGCCCAATGTGGGGTTCCATCCCAAGACCCTGGGATCATGACCTGAGCTGAAGGCAGAGGATTTAACCCACTGAGCCACCCAGGTGCCCCGAAGTAGTTTCTCCTAACAGACCAAAATACACGCAAAATCAAGTGTGGGTCTCAGTTCTATTCACCAGCCTTTTCCTCCCCCACTCTTTTTCCCCCTTTCAAATCCCCCCAGTTTTGGGTCTCTTCTGATTTGGTTAGCGTATATTTTTCTAGGGTCTTTGCCACCCTTTTAGTATTTCACTCTCTCATTCATAAATTCTTATCTGGAGAAAATGATAAGGCAGAAAAACTCACCACAGAAAAAAGAACAAAAGGCAGTACCAATGGCTAGGAACCTAATCAATACAGACATTAGTAATATGTCAGAACTAGAATTCAGAATGATGATTATCAGGGTGCTAGCGGGACTTGAAAAAGGCATGGAAGTTACTAGAGAATCCCTTTCTAGAGAAATAAAAGCCCTTTCTGGAGAAACAAAAGAACTAAAATCTAACCAAGTTGAAATCAAAAAAGCTATTAATGAGGTGCAATAAAAAAATGGAGGCTCTGCCCACTAGGATAAGTGAGGCAGAAGAGGGAATTAGTGATATAGAAGACCAAATGATGGAGAATAAAGAAACTGAGCAAAAGAGAGACAAACAACTTCTGGACCATGAGGGGAGAATTCAAGAGATAAGTGATACCATAAGATGAAACAATATTAGAATAATTTGGATCCCAGAAGAAGAAGAAAGAGAGAGGGGAGCAGAAGGTATATTGGAGCAAATTATAGTAGAGAAGTTCCCTAATTTGGCTAAGGGAACAAGCATCAAAATCCAGGAGGCACAGAGAATCCCCCTTAAAATCAATAAAAATAGATCAACATCCTGTCATCTAATAGTAAAACTTACAATTCTCAGTAACAAAGAAAATCCCGAAAGCAGCTAGGGACAAGAGTCTGTAACATACAATGGTAGAAATAGTAGACTGGCAACAGACCTATCCACAGAGACCTGGCAGAACAGAAAGGGCTGGCAGGATATATTCAGAAAACTAAACAAGAAAAATATGACACAAAGAATACTATATCCAGCTAGGCTTTCACTGAAAATAGAAGGAGAGATTAAAAACTTCCAGGACAAACAAAAACTAAAAGAATTTGCAAACACCAAACCAGCCCTACAGGAAATATTGAAAGGGGTCCTCTAAGCAAAGAGAGAGCCTAAGAGTAACAGACCAGAAAGGAACAAACAATATATAATAACAATCCCCTTACAGGCAACACAATGGCACTAAATTCATATCTTTCAATAGTTACCTTGAATGTAAATGGATAAGTGCAATCAAAAGACACAGGGTATGAGAATGGATAAAAAACCAAGACCCATTGATATGCTGTCTACAAGCAACTCATTTTAGGGGTGCTTGGGTGGCTCAGAGGGTTAAGTCTCTGCCTTTAGCTCAGGTCATGATCTCAAGGTCCTGGGATCGAGCCCAACATTGGACTCTCTGCTCAGCAGGGAACCTGCTTCCCTCTATGTCTCTGCCTGCCTCTCTGCCTACTTGTGAGCTCTCTCTCTCTCTCTGTCAAATAAATAAATAAAATCTTAAAAAAAAAAAAAGGAAACTCATTTTAGACCCAAAGTCACCTCCAGATTTAAAGTGAGGTGGTGTAAAACAATTTACCGTGCTAATGGACATCAAAAGAAAGTTGGGGTGACAATCCTCATATCAGATAAATTAGATTTTAAGCCAAAGACTAGAATAAGAGATGAGGAAGGACATTATATCATACTTAAAAGGTCTGTCTAACAAGGAGATCTAACAATTTTAAAGATTTTATTTATTTATTTGACAGACAGAGATCACAAGTAGGCAGAAAGGCAGGCAGAGAGGGTGAAGCAAGCTTCCTGCTGAGCAGAAAGTCCGATGCGGAGCTCGATCCCAGGACCCTGGGATCATGACCTGAGCTGAAGGCAGAGGCTTTAATCCACTGAGCCACCCAGGTGCCCCGAGATCTAACAATTTTAAATACCTATGCCCTAATATGGGAGTAGCCAACCATATAAACCAATTAATAACAAAATCAAAGAAACACACCAACAATAATATAATAATAGTAGGGGACTTTAACACCGCCTCACTAAAATGGACAGATCATCTAAGCAAAAGATCTACAAGGAAATAAAGGCTTTAAATGACACACTAGACCAGATGGGCATCACAGATGTATTTAGAACATTCCAGCCCAAAACAACAGAATACACATTTTTCTCCAGTGCACATGGAACATTCTTCAGAATAGATCACATCCTGGGTCACAAATCAGGTCTCAACTGGTACCAAATGATTAGGATCATTCCCTGAATGTTTTCAGATCACAATGCTCTGAAGCTAGAACTCAATCACAAGAGGAAATTTGGAAAGAACTCAAATACATGGAGGTTAAAGAGCATCCTACTAAAGAACTAATTTCCTGGGTCAACCAGGAAATTAAAGAAGAATTTTTAAAAATAACAAAAACAAATGAAAATGAAAACACAACTGTTCAAAATCTTTGGGACACAGAAAAGGTGGTCTTGAGAAGAAAGTATATAGCAATACAAACCTTTCTCAAGAAAGGTCTCAAGTACACAACTTAACCCTACACCTAGAGAATCTGGAGAAATAACAGCAAAGAAAGTCTAAACCCAGAAGGAGAAGAGAAATAATAAAGATCAAACCAGAATCAATGAAATAGAAGCCAAAAGAACAGTAGAACAAATCAACAAAACTAGGAACTGGTCCTTTGAAATAATTAATAAGATTGATAAACCCCTGGCCAGATTTATCAAAAAGAAAAGAGAACAGACCAAATTAATAAAATCATGAATGAAAGAGGAGCGATCACAACAAATACCAAAGAAATACAAACAATTATAAGAACATACTATGAGCAAAAACACACCAGCAAATTTGACTATCTGGAAGAAATGGATGCATTCCTAGAGACAGGGAGAAATAGAAAACCTGAACAGACCCATAACCAATAAAGAGATCGAAGCAGCCATCAAAAATCTCCCAAAAAACAAGAGCTCAGAGCTAGATGGCTTCCCAGGGGAATTTTACCAGGCATTTAAAGAAGAATTAACACCTTTTCTCCTGAAACTGCTCCAAAAAATAGAAATGGAAAGAAGACTTTCAAACTCATTTTATGAAGCCAGCATTACTTGATCCCAAAACCAGACAAAGACCCTATCAAAAAGGAGAATTACAGACCAATATCCTTGATAAACACAGATTCAAAAATTCTCACCAAAACACTAGCCGATAGGATCCAATAGTACATTAAAAGAGTTATTCACCACGACCAAGTGGGATTTATTCCTGGGCTGCAAGTTTGGTTCAATATCCACAAACCAATCAATGTGATACAAAACAATAATAAAAAAATTAACAAGAACCATATGATACTCTCAATAGATGCTGAAAAAGCATTTGAGAAAGTACAGCATCTTTTCTTGATCAAAACTCATCACAGTGTAGGGATAGAGGGTACATACCTCAGTATCATAAAAGCCATCTATGAAAAACCCACAGGGAATATCATTCTCAATGGAGAAAAACTGACAGCTTTTCCCCTAAGATCAGGAAAATGGCAGGGTTGTCCACTATCATCACTGCTATTCAATATAGTTCTAGAAGTTCTAGCCTCAGCAATAAGACTACAAAAAGAAATAAAAAGCATCAGAATCAACAAAAAAGAAGTTAAACTCTCACTCTTTGCAGATGATATGATACTTTATGCAGAAAACCCAAAAAGACTCCACTCCAAAACTGCTAGACCTCATACAGAAATTCAGTAAAGTGTCAGGATATAAAATCAATGCACAGAAATCAATTGCATTTCTATACACCAACAGCAAGACAGAAGAAATAGAAATTAAGGAATCAATCCCATTTACCATTGCACCCAAAACCATATGATACCTAGGAATAAACCTAACCAAAGAGTCAAATAATCTGTACTCTGAAAACTATAAAGTACTCATGAAAGAAGGAAGACCCAAAGAAAGGGGAAAATATTCCATGTTCATGGATTGGAAGGACAAATATTGTGAAAATGTCTATGCTACCCAGAGAAATCTACACATTTAATGCAATCCCTATCAAAATACCATCATTTTTTTTCAAAGAAATGGAAAAATTATCCTAAAATTTATATGGAATCAAAAAGGACCCTGAATAGCCAGGGGCATGTTGAAAAAGAAAACCAAAGTTGGTGACATCACAATTCCAGACTTCAAGCTCTATTACAAAGTCGTAATCATCAATACAGTATGGTACTGGCACAAAAACAAACACATAGATCAATGGAACAGAATAGAGAACCCAGAAATGGACCTTTAACTGTATGGTCAACTAATCTTTGACAAAGCAGGAAAGAGTGTCCAATGGAAAAAAGACGGTCTCTTCAACAAATGGTGTTGTGAAAATTGGACAGCCACATGCAGAAAAATGAAACTGGACCATTTTCTTACACCACACACAAAAATAGACTCAAAATAGATGAAAGACCTCAATGTGAGACAGGAATTCGTCAAAATCCTTGAGGAGAACAAAGGCAGCAACCTCTTCGACCTCAACCACAGCAACTTCTTCCTAGAAATATGGCCAAAGACAAGGGAAGCAAGGGCAAAAATGAACTACTGGGACTTCATCAAGATCAAAAGCTTTTGCACAACAAAGAAAACAGTCAACAAAATCAAAAGACAACTGACAGAATGGGAGAAGATATTCACAAATGACATATCAGATAAAAGGCTAGTATCCAAAACCTAAAAGAACTTATCAAACTCAACACCCAAAGACCAAATAATCCAATCAAGAAATGGGTTTAAGACATGAACAGATATTTCTGCAGAGAAGACATCCAGATGGCCAACACACTCCTGAAAAACTGCTCAACATCACTCAGCATCAAGGAAATACAAATCAAAACCACAGTGAGACACCACCTCACACCAGTCAGAATGGCTAAAATTAACAAGTCAGGAAATGACAGATGTTGGCAAGGATGTGGAGAAAGGGGAACCTTCCTACACTGTTGGTGAGAATGCAAACTGGTGCAGCCACTCTGGAAAACAGCATGGAGGTTCCTCAAAAAGTTAAAAATAGAGCTACCCTACAACCCAGCAATTGCACTACTGGGTATTTACCCTAAAGATACAAATGTAGTGATCCGAAGGGGCACGTGCACCCGAATGTTTATAGCACCAATGTCTACAATAGCCAAAGTATGGAAAGAACCTAGATGATGTCCATCAACAGATGAATGGATAAAGAAGATATGGATATATTATATATATATAATATATATATATATAACATATATATATGTGTGTGTATATATATATATATAATATATATATATGCCATTAAAAAAACCAAACTTGCCATGTGCAACGATGTGGATGAAACTAGAGGGTATTATGCTGAGTGAAAGAAGTCAATCAGAGAGAGACAATTATCTCTCTGATATGAGGAATTTGAAAGGCAGGGCAGGGGGTGTGGGGGTTAGGGAGGGGGAAAAATGAAACAAGGTAGGATCAGGAGGGAGACAATCCATAAGAGACTCTTAATCTCACAAAACAAACTAAGGGTTGCCAGGGGGTGGGAGGGTAAGGAGAGGGTATTAGGGTTACAGACACTGGGGAGGGTATGTGCTGGGGTGAGTGCTATGAAATGTGTAAGACTGATGATTCACAGACCTGTACCCCTAGTGGCAAATAATACATTATATGTTAATAGAAAAAAAGAAGAATGCATGAACGAAGATGTTCCTAGTGTATAAGGGTAACCATGAGAAACTACCTCGTATGCCTGATCGGGCAGCAATGAAAGATGAGAAATACAATGAGTGAATCGCTTAGGATAAGTCGCCAAATTTAAAAATCTAGCTCCAGAAGAGTGGAATTTATTTTTATAAGAAAGGTAAATGTATATGTGTATATATGTGTATATTATATATTTATATCCATACATATTATACATAGACATCTACAGAGAGAGAGGCAGAAAGATCCAAAACTCCTCTAAAGAGCATCAGTCCAAAAATGATTATTGTGATTATCTCTGGATTAAGGGATTACAGGGGACTTTTTTGTTTTTTCCATCTTTTCATGTATCTGAATTTTCTAAATACTTCAGGAGATAGTATAGATTACTTATGTGACATTTCTAAGTTATTTTTTAACCATTCCCCCCAACTTCCCACCAATGTTCCTGTCCAGGAGTTAATGATAAAAGGCTGTTCCCAGGCCCCAACCTCAGGCTGCCAGGGCCTCCAGAGTCATCCAACTGCCCCCCACCCATGGACCGTCAGTGTCTACATGGAAGAGCCTGGTGGGATTTTCACCAAGAAACGGACACGGTGGGTGAACATTAGCCAGCTGTGGGCAGAGAAACTGCCTCCCATGAGGCTCACACAGGAACCATGGCCTTGGGAATAAATAAGAGCACTCTCAAATTAATTCCCTGAAGGGAGGGTCAGTTCGTGAACTTAGCATCTAGGAATCATCCCCTCCTCCAGCAGGTAACTTGAGACGCTGGATTAGAAGGTCCAAGAAGGGGAATAGCAGATGGGAAGGGATAAGGTTGGAGGGCGGGCCCATTCCCTCCTGTTACTCGCCCTCTCCCCGACCCTCTCTGCCCCCTTCCCCTCCCCACCCCACTCCCAGCTCTCTGTGAGCTCCTCCTGATTCTGTGCCTCAGCCCCAGTCGCCACTGTACAATTGTCCTATCTCCAAAAACCCCACGACCCTTTCGGAGTCTTCCAGACAGATGACACTATAAAATGTCAAAGGTAAAAGTATCATTTTGGAGCAAACTGGTTCAAAGAGACTGATCGATGTGTCCCAGATCTCCCATCTAGTAGGTCTGGAAGCCAAGAAAAGAACTCGCAAGCCTTTCCTCCTAGGTCAAGGTGACTCTGTCCTCACCGTTCCACTTCCTGCCATTGGCTGAGAGAAAGCCTCATGATGCACTTAAGGACAAGGACTCCAAAGCTGAATTTCCACCTTCAAATTCCATCTCTGACACATGCCACTTATGGGGTGCCCCAGTTTTGTCATCGGTAAAATGGGGACAATAAGAGTGACTACATCATGAGTTTGTGTAACCATTAGATGGGTTAAAGCCTATTTATTTAGAACAGGGCCTGGCAGATGGTCCGTGTTATGTAAAAATTTGCTATTTTGATCATTTTGTCAGCCAATTAGTTGTATCTATGAGAAGTCAGAAAAGGGCAGAGACAGACCAAGTGATTCAGCAAAGAAAGCCCAGAATCTCCTCAGAAAAGTTCAGCAGCACTTCCCTCTTCTTTGGGAACAGGGTGAGGCCCAGGCCATTTACTACCCATCCCTGAAGTATTCACGAAGCCAACACGACAGCGTTCAGAAACAGATGACCACATATACGGCCACCTTGTTTGCAATAAAGGTGCATCCGAAATGCTCAAAGGAAAGATGGTCCATGCCCACTGCAGGGCCAGACTGGATGTCGGCATGGAAAAGAAGCTAACGGAGACTCCAACCTCATGACATACATACAGGCTGATCCCAGATAAAATATAGACCTAAATGTGCAAGTTAAACAAGGATGCTTCTAGAAGATAATGTAAGAGAATATCCTTATAGCTTTAGGATAGGCAAAAGTTTCTTACCAAGATACAAAAAGCAATCATCATAAGGGAAAGATTTGATAAATTGGATTTGGTTAAAATTAAGAATTTCTCAACAATTAAAAAAATCAAAACTTTCAGAAGTAGGAAGTAATATTCAAAAGGAAATAACTCTTAAGGTGATTCATGGTCTTATATCATTATTAGCATCTATTAAAATGTAGCTAACTTACTCAAAAAAATTTAAGACCTTCCATTCAACAAAGACTCGTGAAGAAAATGAGAAAGCAATCCTAAGAAACTCACATCCAAAATATGTAAGTAACTCCTAGAACTCAATAAGAAAAATATCAGTAACTCAATAGAAAAAGGTCAAAAGATTGAAAAGAGCACCTCACCAAAAAATGACCAACATTTAAGAGAAAATGTCCAGCGGTACCTGGCTGGCTCAGTGACACATGACTCTTGATCAGGGTTGTGGGTTCGAACCCCATGTTGGGTGTAGAGATTGCTTAAAAATAAACCATCTTATCTTTGCTCTGTGGGTGGTTGGGTGGCTCAGTCGGTTAAGAGTCCAACTCTTGATTTCCACTCAGGTCATGACCTCCAGGTTGTGAGACTGAGCCCCACATCGGGCGCTGTGCAGAGGGTTACTCTTCCTCTGTCCCCACCCCTGTGCGTGTGCACGTGCCTCTCTCTCCAAACAAACAAGTAAATAATAAAGAGCTTTTTAAAAAAATAAAATAAGATCTTTTAAAAATTAAATTTAATGTAAAAAATAAAATGGAAGTTCTTTTTTTAAAAAATGTTCAGCATGGATAACTGTGGAAATGCTTATTAGAATCACACTGATACAACATCGCATACCCACCAGAAGGGTTTAAAAAAGATAATACGAAGTCTTGAGAAGGATGTGGAGCAACCGGAACTTTCTCTCCTGTGCTACCAATGGGAATATAAATTGGTACAAGTACAGTGGGGAAAGAATTGGCAGGAATTTCTATAGTTGAGCATACATATTACCTTAAAATCAAGCAGTTCTACTCCTGGGTATATACTCAACCAACATGTGTCCATGTGTGCTCCAAAATACAAGGACATTCACTGCAGCATTATTCCTAACTGACCCCAACTGGAAAGGACCTAAATACACCGCAGCAGTACACGAGATACATACATTGACTAGAAGCCATGAAACCCAGTATAGATCATGCTGTGGATTCCCCAGAAAGTGGACCATGCGGACAGACAGAGAGTTCTGGAACAATACAGCCACCCCCAGGCAGAAAACAATGGAGCAGGGAGAGGCTAACAGACCTGGGGACCCTACAATGGAGAAAGGAGAGATGGCGTCCTTCTTGCCAAAACTTCTGGATCTGGGAGTTTCGTCATCTGACAGCCCTGACGAGCCGCCTTCGATCCCCTCTGCATCCTGGACATGTGCCCCTCCGGGGAACTCAACAAAACTCTGGGCAGAGCTTGTCAAAATGAGGTGCGATGAGGCAGGCATGGGATGTGAAGTGTGTGTGTGTGTGTGTGTGTGCGTGCACACGTGCACACACACGTGCCCACATGTTAGAGGTAACTACTACTGTGTGTCATTAACATTCAAATGTTAGTTGACATTAAAGAGTAAGCCCAGAAACCAGGAGACAGAGAGAAGCAGCCAGACTGAGAAGGTCTTCCCACCTGGATGTGTGGTCCTTCTGTGGTGCCTTTGGGATGGCGAGGCCACTCACCTGGGAGATGGATTGGGGTGTGCAGTGTTGTTTGACCCCTCGGTTTGATCTGAGCCAAGGTCATATCAAACCCAGAGCCAGGGAAGTAGAACAGTTGGAGGCTCACGGTCATGAGTTCAAATCTTGGCTCAGTTGGAGGCTCGCGGTCATGAGTTCAAATCTTGGCTCTGTCGCTCACCAGGTGTAGAACTTTGGGCAAATTATTCAAGTCCTCGAGGCTTAGTTTCCTCATGGACAAGTCCGGGATGCATGCCTACTGCCCCCGTTCCTGTGCAATGTGCAGAGGAAGGGCACCTGAGGACAGCAGCTCATACTCATTCGAGGTTTCCTGGATGCCAGGCACTGTGCTTTCACATTTAATTCTTCCCTCTCGTGGTTCTAGAACCCACTTCTTTAACAGATGAGATGCCGCGTGCTAATCTAATCATCTCAGGCACACAGCTCGAGGTAGGATCTGGGCTCAGCTTTGACCTCCAGTGCTCAGGCTCCGAGCCACTGCCCTACACATTTCCCTCCCATATGCAGGGTGGGGGCTGCTATTTCATTATTAATCACATTTGCATTTCATCAACTTGAATAATCATCAGCTCCTGTGATTTGGGCTCAGATTGAGAGCCTGATGGGAGGAAGAACTCCCCGGACAACAGCAGAGAGATGGACACAGGCATGTGGTCTTTGCTGTGCTGCACAGAGACAGGGCCAAGCCCTTCACTCCAGGGAGTCCTCGCCCACCCCTTCCCACACCGGCAGGTCCATCTGCACCCCAGGACCAACCGCCATCTCCTGAGGGTAAGTCATCCCAGCCAACCCCTGGCCCCAGGTTAGGAATTTGGGTGTTCTTTGGGGTATAGATGATCATTTCAACCCCTTCGGGGACATTAATAAATGTTTGTAATTGTTAGATTTTAATCTCCGTTTTAAGAAAAATGCAGTAACACGCACGCCTGCCTTCGCACATGGATGCCTGTTGCCAAGATTCTGGTCTGTGTTGTAATCATCTCCCAGCTGAACGGCTGTAATTTGCTCTTGGCTCGTCCTCCCTCATCTATCACATCATTTGTCCTCGTCAAAATTTAGCCTCCCATTTGGCATCAAAACTTCCTGGGCCTCCGAGTTCCCACAAGACCACCAGTTACCCCCTGCCTTCCCACCTGTTGGGCTCAGAGGTCCCCAACTGTGGCCCCAATCTCAAGGACTTCTTTCAGAGTCCCCCCCAATCCCAAAGAGACACTCAACCAGCCGACCTCAGTACTTCCCACACCCCAGGGTCACTAAGTGATCAGTGATGTCACCCCGGTCACCCTGCACAGTTTTTCCACCATCCATTCCTCAAACCACCCTCTTCCTGCCTTCCCAATAGAAACATCAGCCAGATTCGCTTTCCCTTCACCGGAGACATTCCCAGCATGCTCAAACTCCCTGGGCCTGCTTCTTATTTCAGCAACAGTGTAAGCGTGAAAGCAACATCCACGGCTGAAAATATTGCTTACCTAAGCAATAAGTCCTAGCATCTTACATCATTCCCTGCGTCTCACGCCTCACTCCTCTGCAGACTGTGGGTCCCATCTCTCAGGCGTGCTCCAGGGAAAGACTACGGGAGGTTCTGTCTGTTGTTTTGTTTCACCGAAGAGACATAACATTTTTCTCCACAGATCCAATGCTTGCTTTGTGTGTTTAGCATCAGCTCCTGCCTGCCTTCATTTCTGGTGACCCAATGCAAACAACTCGCTAGGACTGCCGTAAACATTGTCACGAACTTGGTGGCTTCAAATAGGAGTTTATTCCCTCACAGTTCTGGAAGCCCAAAGTCCAAAATCAAGGTGTCAGCAGGGTCTGCTTTCTCCAAAGACTCTAGAAGAGACCCCTCCTTTATTTCTTCCAGCTGCTGGTGGCTCCTGCCATCCCGACTTGTAGCTACATTGCTCCAGTCCCTGCCCCTGTCTTCACATGGTGAGGACACTAGTCATTGGATTTAGGGCTCATACAAAATCCAGGATGATTTCCTCTCGAGATCCTTAACTAATTACATCTGTGAGAACCCGATTTCCAAAGAAGGTCATATCCCGTGTAGACTCATATTTTGGAGGGGGAATTACTCAACCTGCCACGCAGGATGTGGAAGGATCTGGAGCTTCTCTCCCAAGAACCCGGTTCTTGAAGGTACATACCTTCCCTGTCCTTCTCCGCACAAAGCTGCATCATTTTTCTCTGGTTAGTTAGAAAATATTTCCCAAGCTACTTAAGTTACGCTTAAGTTGCAATTGGTGTCAAAGGAGCAGCTGCTTGTCAGTCTCCCAATCTGTGAAATGGGAACAGCAACGGCTCCTCTTGGAGATTCTTGTGAAAAGTGAACAGCAAACCAAAGGGAGGCATGTAGTGTTGAGTGCCAGCCCCTGGGAGATGCTCTGTCTGGGGACACTCACCCCCCCTACCTCAAGTTCTCAGGCTTAGCATCCCGGATACATACCCCTGAACAGAAGGCAGAGCAGAGCAGGAAAACCAGGTGTGACCACACTTCACTTGAAAGGTGAGGAAGAAGCACAAAACCACAGCTGAGTGACCACTGGATTCTATTTCATGTCACCAGCTCCCCCAAGTCCCACTCTGAGTGTCTCCCCAGTTTATCCCATCCTCTGCTGGCCCCGGCAGCTAACAAGAGTATTATGTCCGTCCTGTAGATGAACAGAATTAGGTCCAAGTGGCTTGCCGGGCATGTGTGTTAAAATCCTGGGGATCTGATTTCAAGCCAAGGGTTGTGGTGAGATGTTTCCAGTTGGTTCTAGGGTCAGGATTGGGATTCTGGGTTGTCAGGGGTTCCCCGAGAGAGATGAATCACAGCATCCAGGGAGATGTCAGAATCCAGTTCTTTCTACTGACTTTTGTTTGCAAAGACCACCGCGCTCTGAGTCTGCGGCTGTGTTGGAGAACGTCAAAACTGTAATGTGAAATGTGGAAAATAAAGTCAAACCAGTTGTTCATTTTCATAAAGATTTTTTTAAGAGATATGAATTCAACCTACTATTTCTTTTTTAATTTAGTCACTTCTATTTATACACGAAGACACATGGAGCCAGAGTTGGAGGGTGGTAACCAAGCCTTAAAAATAGCATCCCACCCAGAAGGGAAATGCCATCGTGGGGTCCCTGAGTCTCAGCCGATCCTCTCAACAGACTGAAAGTAACTGGCTTGGAGATTTTTATTTTCATCACTTTTAAGTCAAAAAGTTCCCCACCCCCCACCTGTGGGGGCAATGTCCACAGCTTCGCTCTCCAGACCCAGATCCCTGGGAACCCAGAAAACTGCAGCTCAAGGCGGGGGGAGGGGCAGGGAAGGTGTGTCCAAGTTCAGTCTGCCAGACCTCGATTTCCAAACCAGAACTCCCTAAAGCCAACCAACTCACAAAGAAGCCATCAACCCACCCCCATCTTGCACGTGTTCCCTGTCGGTTTCGTGGCTGTTCATGATGTGTGAGGAGACACGGGGACTTTCGTAGAAACACCATGGGCGAACACGTACTCCTTCCCCCCTCTCCAAATCTGTGCCCTTCCCCTCCTCGACACTGCTACGATTTCCTCTGGCACTCGAGACAGACATATGTTATTTGCAGTTCCACAGCTTGGTAGTTCACTGTATCATCACACACACGGCCCAGCCGTGGCACATTGCAAATATAAAGGCACATGGGTGTCTACATTTCAACCACTGGACGCACGCCATGGTTTGGTTTTTTTTTTTTTTTAAATGCGATGTAACTCAAGTGGATTGTCATCACAGCCAAGCGGCATGACCAAGTTCTCCAAAAAAGTCACCATTTTCCCAGCCCGGGCCTCCATCCCACCCAAAACTCGTGCAGTTTAGCACCACATCCTCGGTCCCCCGACAAAAATCCATAAACGCTCAAATTGGGTCCAGCGGGCAAAATCCTATAATGTCCTCTTATTATTCTTACTTGATGACAAAGGGGCTAATAAGTAAATAAATACACTGATTGGGCTCGCAATGATAGACATTTCCCTGCCGTCCTTATGGAGGCAGCGTAATAGAAACCCAAGACAAGCTCCCACGTTGTGGATCCTCTGATAGTAAATAAAGATTATTTGCAAATGCAATCATTCTGAACGGGGTGGTGCCCTCTAGGGTAGCAGCGGGTTTAGGCCAGAGGCCAAGCTGTGGGAGGGGAGGCCTTCGAATTCCCACCCCCTCTAGGTCTTGTTGGCAGGTGCCGGGAGCAGAAGGCCTGGCAGTGGCACACGGAGGTAGAGACAGACGCTGGATTTTTCTCCCAGATCCTGGAGAATTTGCAGATACCGTGGCACAGAGGACATGATGGAGAAGAAGGCTGGTGACATTAAAAGCAGCAAACTTCATTTAACGTGCACTTTCTTACAAGCCACGCGCCATTATCTCCTTATAGCTTCGTAATATCCCCCTACGTCACAGACAGGGAGACTGAGACTAAAATCAATGAAGACTTTGGCCAAGATCTTGTGTCTTTGAGTCCAAGACTGAGCACCGCTACTGCCTCCTAACACAAGATCTGGACATATCAGTGCTGCGTGTTTCAGATTAGTTGCTTAATGCAATCTCACGAAACCCTATAAGGTCGGTATGACCGGCACTTAAGAGATGGGAGGATGAAGCTCAGAGTAGTTAACTAGGCCAGGGTCCTCAGACAATAAACTTTGAACCAATGTGGTCTCACTCCAAAGCCCTAACACAGGAGTCAACAAGCTCTTCCTGTAAAGGGCCAGAGAGCGGATACTTCAGGATTCTCAGTTCATCAGGTCATGGTCACAACTGCACAACTCTGACCTTGTAGCTTGACTGCAGCCCAGGATGATATGTAAATGAATGGAACCCAGGATGATATGTAAATGAATGGAACCCAGGATGATATGTAAATGAATGGGTGTGGCTGTGTTCCAACCAAGTTTTATTTACAAAAGCAGGCAGTTGGGTGGATTTGGCAGAAGGGCCGTGGTTTGCTGAGCCCTATTCTAAAACATTGTTCAGACATGCCACACCCTTGGTCAAGGCCAGGAAATCCTGGACACAGGCCTGGAGGCACAGGGACCCACACCTGATCTTTGCCTCCCCTGACCTCGTCTTCTGTTGCTCTTCCCCTTGCTCTCTCTGCTCCAGCCACATGGCCTCTTTGCTTCTTCAAACACACCCAGGCATCTAACTGCCTCAGGGCCTTTGCATGTGCAGCTGGCAGATGCCTGGAGGATCTTTCCTCCCACATCCTTTCCTGGCTCATCCCCTTGCCTCCTTTTTGGTTCTTTGTTCCAGTCTCAGCTTTTAGCAAGGCCGTCCTTCCCTAACTACCCTATCAAAGCTTACAATCCACATGCAAGCCAGGGCTTCCTCCCTCTGTCTCCTGCTCTTTCTCTCCAGCGCACTTATCGCCACCTGATGGCGCTGTATTTTGCTCATTTCCTGTCTGCACCTCTCCCCATGAGAATGTAAGCTCTAGGAGGGTGGGCATTCTTGTTTTGTCCACTACGGTATAGCCCCAGGTTCTAGAATAGTACCTGGTATGGTTAGTGCCCAGTAGACATTTGTCAAATGACAATAATTAGCGACTGTCAGAAGCTCATCCTTAGGGCCTGCAGAATTTGGCCTTGGCTGAGCTGCTCTGGAGCGGAGGCACTTGGCTGTGAGGACATCTGGGCCCTAAGAGTCAGGGCCCCAGCACCTCTTAACAGCTGGGCAGCGAATCTGCTGTTTGTTCAAAGCACAGCAGAGGTGGGCACGGGGGGGTCCAGCTGTGGAGGCACAGGAAAGATGAACCATCACCCCGTGCCTTCCCCATGCTGACCTCTGTCCACCTGAGTGATGGTCCAGTGTTTCTGGGGCCCTTTTAACTCGCCCTTCCTCTGGGCATAATACTATCTTTCTGGAAGGGAAACATTCATTTGACTCCCTATTAGAGGTAACCAAGGGGTCAGGAGGGAAGCTTGGAGACATTTCTCAGCAGTCCCCACCGACCCTCATCTCCGCCAGGGGTGGTGGGGAGCCACTGGGTCTGTAACCGGACACTTTGTTTTACGAATGAGCTAATTTTCCAGAGGCATCATCAAGCTGGGAAACATCCCAAAGGTGGACTAACCTTTAACATGAGGTGTAATTAAGGATTAGCTATGTCACATGGCCCGTGAAGCAGAGATAATAAATCCCCCCTATTGCAAGCGTTCCCCATGAGCACCTCCAGACCCGACACCTGCAAGGCCTGGGGAGGGAGTGTATAACACCAGGGCCCTCCGTGCCCAGAGCAAGCAGGCCAGGCAGGGCCAAACTACCCAACGGAGACATCTTCTACCTTCTTCACTCACAGGATGGTCACTGGCCCCTGAGAACAAAATCTTGCCATGCTCGAGACTGTGCACAGCTCTCCGTATACAATGTCTCTCTGAGGTCACAACCTGTCAGCCCCATTTTATAGATGGGAACACTGAGGCTCACAGGCTCAAAGATTTCCTCAAAGTCCCCCACAAGTAAGAGACTAAATCAGAATTTGAAATGGCACCAAAGCCCAGGCGTAGATTTGCAACATCTTAGAACTTAAGTTGCCTTTCTGAACAAATCTGGACTTTGTGTACACAGGCGGGAGGTGGGGGATTTAGCTGTTGGTTCATAAGAACAATCTCTTTCCATCCGAAGTGGGCAGGGCTAATGTTTCCTTGCCTGGGGCTTTAGTGTGAACCTGGTGCCGGGTGCGGGAGGGGAGGCTGCTGAACTACCAGCTTCAGGGGCGTCCCTGTCCAGGCACAGCCCCCAGCCCTAACTTGGGAAAGGCCCAGCGTAGTCGTGGCTGGCTTCATCAGACTCGGCCCCATACCCCTGCCCTTCCATTGGGAAAGTTAAAGACCAGTGTGCTGGTTCCTGAAAACATTAAGCATAGAATTACCACAGATCCAGCAACTTCGCTTCTGGGTGTATGGCCTGAAGGAACCGGAAGCGGAGACTTAGGCAGATACTCGCACCCCCGCGTCCACAGCAGCCCTATTCCCAACAGCCAAGAGGTGGGAACCACCTAAACGTCCGTTAGTGGATGAATGGGTCCACAGAATACGGCTCGGACAAACAATGGACTCTCGTGCGGCCTGAAACACACATGAAATTCTGGCACGCCCCAGCATGGAATTGACCTTGAAGACACGTTATGTCAAGTGGAAAAATGCAGACACAAAAAGACAAGTATTGTGTGATTCCACTTACATGGGGCACCTAGGGTAGTCAAGTTCATAGAAACGGGAAATATGAGAAGTTACCAAGGGCGGGGTGGAGGGGGATAGGGGGCTACTCCTAAATGGGGGCCAGAATGACGATACTCACAGTAGCGTGAATGTGCGTAACGTCACTGAAACGCACACTTGACAATGGACGAAATGGTGACTTCTGTGTCATATATATTCTACCACGACTAAAGCAAACAAACAAGGGGCAGTCAGTCTGGTGGGGTGGCTGCGAGCTGGAAACCACGTTTAGAGCTGGGAGGCATGGGGTCTGGGCACCCAAGGGGGTGCTAGGAGCAAGATCAGGAAACCTTTGATTACTTAACATGCGATCAAATTGCAGGGGAAGAATTAAACTGACCCAGGAGGGTAGGCTATCCCTCTCTTGTGCTAATAGATATCTTTTTGTGTCTATCCACCCAAAAAGGACTTTGGGGACACCTACCACGTGCCAGAAGCTCTGCCAGGCACAGACGTAGGCCGGGGCAGAGCGAGGCACCCATGCTCACAGTGCCATCCCGGGCAGGAAGCATGGGGCCCATTGCAGACAGGAGCAGATGGGTCCCGCGACCCCGGCAAGCCGCCCAGCTTGCTCATTAGCTAATGAGGTACTTGAGATTCTTACGCAGGCCCTGTCGATCCAGATCCCAGGTGGATTCTTTCAGCAAACCAGTATCCCAGAAGAGATCCAAGAATCCCACCCAAAAATAAAAATAAAATAAAATAAGGTGGGGTATTCCCAAGAAGGAACTGTCTGCTCTTTTGGCCCCATAGTCCCACGTTGGTACCCAAACTCAGGTGGCGAACGGCACCCCTTCCCAGCAGAGCACAGCCCCTAGATTGCCCTTGTCCAGCCGCCACTGGGGTGGCCTCAGACGTTGTTACCCCCTCTTCCACCTACAGAACAGAAGAAAGCATTGCCTGGGTTCAAATCCACTTTATGTACCAGAGACGGAAAGGGTCCAAAGCCATGTGAGAAATAACGTTCAACCCTCTGGGCAGGCCTCCATGTTTTTGTTCATCATCATGTCTCCCAGCTGAGCCAGAGCCTTGCCAGGTGACCTGGAGCAAGTCCCCAGGCTCCATGGTCCGTGCGTAGTCATTAAAGGAGTGGACCCCATGACCGCCAGATCCCTTCCAGCTCTGGTCTTCCCAAGAGAAGAAAGTCACCTGTTGTAATGGACATGCAAGCCTTCCTCCCCCTCCCTCCACCCCCACTCCTTCCTCTTCAAGACCCCGTGCTTCTGAACCGCTGCCTGGGAAGGATGTGCACAGATGTGGAACTCCCACTCAGCCCACACGCCCACCCCCTGCAAACAGCACCCTGGCCCCGTCTGGGGGCCCCTGTGCACGCTTTCTCT
This sequence comes from Meles meles, assembly GCF_922984935.1. Taxonomy (NCBI): domain Eukaryota; kingdom Metazoa; phylum Chordata; class Mammalia; order Carnivora; family Mustelidae; genus Meles; species Meles meles. Next base: position 74,728,030 of record NC_060078.1, on the reverse strand, counting down.
CACGTCCGCTAGGCGAGCCCTGGGGAGAAGGATGTGGCCTCCCTCTATGCCCAGGGTACTTGACTGGTAATGATCCCCGGGCACACTTCCCCCACCCCATCCCAGGAGACATTTCCAGAGTTGTTTTATGAGCGAGGCTGGGGAAATCTATTAATGAGAGCGGTAATTGTTACCTTTGGGCACCAAAGGCTGATTTACAACGGTTAATGCCTTGGATTCCGAAGACATAAATTTCAGCTTTTGAACCATTTTGTCTGGAGCAAAACAAAACAGAGGGAGATTGCATGTCCACGGCTACAGATGTTTGGCTGCACAGAGCATTTTTCTCAGATGGGGGCTGGGGGTGTGGGGAGTGGTTTAATTTATTTGACAACATCGTACTGACCAAGCTTATTAAGCTACAGGCACCTACACTGGTATAAAAGCATCCCATGGATGTCGTGTATTTTCTTAGGAGCAAAGAATATAGGACAAAGCAATGACATGGGCAGCAAGATGGCTTATGCCCACCCAAGCTCTATCCTGATTGGGCTGAGTCCTTGGTCAAGGAGGGGACACAGCTTCCAAACTGCCTCTTTACACTCAAGGGGTGTAAAGTGTGTGTGTCTGAGTGGCTCAGCCATGTTCTCAGAATCCACTGGGGAAAGAAAAGACTTCCAAGATCAAGGAAAGGTGACCCCATCTGGAGGATGATCAGGTGTCTGTCAGAGGCAAGCTGACTGACCCCATTTTCCTTGTAAATGAGGATCTGGGGGAGTTGGAAACTCGGAAAAGAATTCTGTTTTTTGGGATTCATCCAGTCGGAGTTTCCAGAAACTCCTGTAAGGGCTATAAAGCCACAGTAATTTATTCCCAGTAGGAAAGAGGAAAACAGCTACAGCATGAGCAGAAAAACACTAGCCCCACCCCCTCCTCGCCTGCTGGTTGAAACCTACCTTTTCACCTTGGCGGACAGATGCCCAGCCCAGGCTGGTAAGTAGCCTGGGCACCACACAGGTACCAGAGAGCCTAGCTATGGCCCACGACCCACCCTTGCAGCCACCCCATCAGAGACCTGAAGGCAGGACACAAAATAACACAGCCCAAGTGCAATGTTTAGTTGTATTACAGCTCAAACAGCCCTTGGGATTCCAATCATTCAACAAATATTTGCCGCGTGTCCGCTACGTGCAAGGCACAGTACAAACAGGCCTGAAGGAATTTCTGGCCCATCCTTAGGCCAGTTTTGAGTGAAACTTTAATAACAGCTCATCCCTGTCTCCTGTATGGCCCTTTATGATGTTTAAACCCCTTATCACATTTGAACATCTCAGCAGCACAGTAAAGGTTGGACACGCTCATTCTTGTTTTAAAACTGAGGAAGAATATAATGTTCAGAGAAGCAAAGTGATTTGCCCAAGGTCACACAGCCAAAAAAAAGGCAGAGTTGATATTAGAACTCATGTTTCATGGTCACTGAAAAGGAACCAGGGTTCAGTTAACCTGTCACCCTGTGAGGGGGAAGCAAATGGACTTCAAGTGTGTCTAGACCACACGGGTCCAAGTCCTCTTTGTTCTTGAAAGTTGTCTTTGTAAAAACAAACAATCTATGGGTGTGCGCGTGCGCGTGTGTGACTAGAAGGAACCCCGTTCCCTGCCATGGCTGAGAAGCCATCATGAGAAGTAAACAGGTGCTACTAATGGATTGCATTCTCAATTCTCGAGTTGCCAGCAGACGGAGAATGTCTGGGCTGGAGAAGGCTGGAAAGTACTGACCCCTTGTTTTAGGAAAGGGGAAACTGCGCACAGAGAAGGTGCCAAGGGCCCCCCCACTCATCGGGTCAGAGAGGGCTCTCACACCAGGTGTCCAGGTCACCGCCTTTTGCCCTCCGCCAGCCAGGGTGCCGCAGGTGGGGGGAGAAGAATCAGCTCGGAGGAACACGTCCACAGCTCCTCGGAACTCTTCTCCCTCTTCTCTTCCAGGATGGAAGGCAAGAAAGAAGCCCCTGGGCCCAGAGCAGCCCCTCCTCCCAAGAGGGGGAGTATTTGAGGACCTCGGAAGTGCACTACGGGAAGGGGGGGCGGTCCTCGACTAGAGCCTCTCGGACTTACTCCCGCAGTCCAAGCCGAGGCCCTTGATGGGAAGGAAGCTCTTCCGGGGAAGCAGGGGAATGGGATGGGGGAAGAGGCTGGGAGCAAGCTAATGACGAGCCCTGGGATTGCGGCATCGGCAACGCTGATGTGCAAATAGAAACTCTCTCCAGACGAGCCTGGGGTGAAGTTTCTAGTCTCTAGAAGCTCAGATGCAGCAGAAGAGCAAAGCACGTGTCCCCTGCACCTGTGCCCTGCACCCGCCGCAGACCCTGCCAACCCACTGCAGTTTCCTAATCCACCAGTTGCGAGCAGCCAGCACCAAGCCGACGGAGCTGACGAGTGAAGAGGAGCCTGCTGCCGAGCCGGCTGAGAAGCTCATTCTCCGGCCCGCTCCGCGTCGGTCCCCTCAGTACATTAGAGTCACCAACCACACTTGATTCTGATTGGGCCGTCAGTGTAGGGGGCGCATCTACTTCCTGGATGGCTGGCCAATCAGAGTGCTCTACGTCCAAGCCCTAGTTCCTGATTGGGAAGGGCACGTGACCTCACTCTGCCAATCAGAGCTTGTCCCTGAGATTACGCGGGATGAGGGAGAAGGAGGGCTCAATCTCCGGGCCGGCTGACCACCGGGAAGGTGTAAATCCAAGGGTTACGTTGAGAATCGAGAATGAAGACGGCAGTGGGGGAAGCAGAGAGAGACGAGAGAGAGAAAGACAAGTCCTAGTGACGCTTAAACCCTGGAGGAAGCCAGGTCTGCGCCATGAACTTTCCGGTTCTGTTGTGCAACGGGAGTCAGTACATTCCGTGGTCTTTGCTGGGGAATCCCATAACTCAGCTTTGTCTCCCGGCTGTGGGCACCGAGGCTGCTGGGGACTGGGCCTGACTGGCTGCCCCACTTCTCCTGTTGTGCTCTGGGGGCGCATCTGTATCCCTGCACCCTCTGGCAAGTTTCACAGACTTTTCTAGACTTTTCACAGACTCGCTCCTCCTAAGGAAGAGCTCAGGTAGCTCCTGCTGTCTGACTCTACCACCACATCAACGGCAAGTGATGTACCAATAAAGGAAAAGGCAGGCCGGGTTGTAACCAAGTCCTAGCTCTGAAGAACAAAATTTCATTATTGGGGACCCCCCCCCAAAAAGATGGCAAAGTAAATAGGTAGTTTGGTGATGCCATAACTTCAAGCACCCAATTTAGTTGACCGTGAGGTCCCAGCTCCACTTTGGGGATTGGATAGTGTTGAGCTCCCCACCGTTACTTGCCTTTCCAAGATGGCCAGCTAACCGATCTCAGGACACCGTTATATTTCAGGCATCGCCAGGTCCTGGTCAGAGCTTTTGGCAACACAATCAAGTTTTAATGTGGCAGAAAGAATTAACAGAAAGGACAGTCAGGAACTGGAAGCATTTACAGATTTCTTCCAGAAGAGATACCCATAAACCCATGCTTCTGAAAGAGTATTTCTTTAAATCTAGGTCTTCCTGACTCCACGTAGAATGAGATCCACATCCAGAGAAGCATTCGAGTAGAGGCAGTTGGATTAGTCTGCCTGTAAGACCTTGAGTTAACTGGTATCATTTGGGCCAGGAACATAAACACAAGTCAGGAAAGAGGGAATGAGGTATTTGTAAGCTCATATAACTGATAGTTTGAGTGGCCTTCAGGCATGGCTGAATCTAGATACTCAATAAGAAATCTGTCTCTTTCCATCCCTAAACTCTTTTTTTCCTCTCTGATGTCAGTATTTCAGACAGGCTTCCCCACATGACTGCTAATAATTCCAGGCTTAAGTGCTAGTAGTAGAAATGTGCCTCATTTCTAATATTATCAAGAAAAATCTCTGGATTCAGCCTCATCAGGGGGGCTTAGGTCACCTGCCCCATCCCTGAACCATTCACCATGGCCAATCGAGAGTGGAGTGCTCTGAATGCCCAGGCCTGATTCATGTTCTCACCCTGGATCAGGGACTGATGTGAATCCACTCAAACCTAATGGTTTGAGAATAGAAGGAACAGTTTTCTCTCAAGAAGGAAAAGGGGGGGGGGGGCGGTGTTCAACCTAGTAAGTAAGAAGAAAACGAGACGGTAAGAAGAAAACAAAACAACAAGGCATCATTTGCAATTACCTCCCACCATAGATTCTTAACTTGCTGGGCAAGCCTTCTTGTCCACCTGTTCCTTTTTGCCATGAGCATGTGACATCACACTTTCCGAGACTTCCACATTCCCAAGACAGTGTCCTGCAGTCACAGGTGCAGAGGCAAGCACAAGGCCTGGGCAGGGGCACTGGCTTCCGTCTGCATTTCTGTAATCCAGGGACATACACAAATCCTAATGAATCTGCTGAGGAGGCAGACCCCTTCCCCAAAACAAAATCCCCTAGTCTTCTGAGGCCATGGGGATAGCTCAGTACTCTGCCAGGAACTCCCCACCAGGCTCTGAATGGACTTCAGTGCTCTGCCTTATTTCCATTCTTGGCAATGGGAAGAAACTCCAACACCCACCCATCCGTCCCTTTCCCCATAAGCACATTGTAAGAACTCATAGGTCTCAGCCCCAGGCCACAGCCCACTTCCATGGAGGCATTGTTCATCAGACAGAGAAAGTCTTGGCCTCCTTGGACCCCAGATGCCCCCAGACCTGTCCTTGCTCTGAGATCCCTCCATCCCAGAGACACCAAAGCTAGTTGCCACCATTTTCACTGCAGGCTAGTCCCTTCCATCGTCAGCTGAATGTTTGGTATCAACTCAACCCTCCTTAATGCTAGGAAGAATCAGCCAATGGGATAGAGGAGCACAGAGGACACCGGAGGGCTTTGAATTCAGAGCTACATGCTAATTGGATGGAGTGTTACTAAGTCTCTTTTATGTCACTGCTTTTGGCAAAGCCATTGTCTTAAGTACTTGGCAGTGACGGACCAGTGAGCTTGCTGGTACCTGTTAGGGCCAAAGCACACAACTCCTCCCGCCTTGATTCCAGAAGAATGTGTACCTTCAGTATCACTGACCAGGAAAAGGGGCGAGAAATTCACAGGTAGGCAAGGCAGTTCACACACCACTGTGGACATGGTGACGTCAGAAAGGGTGTCTGGCCTGGGACAGTCCCAAGGAGCCATGAGCTCCTGAAGTTCGAGTGGCCTTCGGGGAATCCTCATGGGAATTCAGGGCTGGCTGACAGGACAGGACAGAGTGACGTGTGGGCTGTCCTGAGAGCAGAGACTAACCTCATCACCCGGAGGCTACAGTCTGCACTGTCCTCTTCCAAATGTCCTGCGAGTCCTGTGAGGACCTGGAGGGGCCTGCCCCCTTGCCCTCCAACCCCTTGGGAGCCCAGTGAGCTGGCTGCTGGCCATTCCCTTCTGCTGTGCAGGAATGACAGCTGAGTGCAGCATGTTGGCGAGAGGAAGAGGGAAGCCTGCATTCGGGAGGGGCAGGGAGAAGAGAAAGAGTAGATTCCCGGGATCACCTCCCTCCCAGGTATTTTAAGGCGGGAGTAAACCGAGGTGCCTAATAAAAAGCCAGCCTTTGGCCCTTGGGTCCCCACCCCTGTTCCCCAGGAAGCACACCCTCCCATTCCCCCACGGACCCTCCCTCAGTGCCGGACAGCAGTGTCCTTTGCCCTCTGGGTCAACCCCTTCAGCCATACCATCTGCTTCTTCCCACTCCAGATCCTCCCACTTCCCTTCTGTCCATCGATGTAAAGCCTTGGTTCACCTTTCAGAGCCTGGTGGAAGCCCAGACCCTCTGGGAAGCTCTCTCCTCCTCTCCTTCCCTACCCCACCCCGCCACTCCGCCAACCCAAGTCCCTAGCATGATGATTTCCAAGGTGTCGGGAAAATTCTCCTCAGCAAAGAAACTCTCTTACTCTCTTAACTATGCCTATAAAGACATGCACAAGCTTGGTCTGTGAGCATGAAAAAATGGAAAATCACCTACTGCCCATTGATAGGAGGACTGCTCTGTAAAATGGGGAATGTCCATAGAGTGGAATCATTTTTTTTAATAAAGATTTTTATTTATTTATTTGTCAGAGAGAGAGACAATACACAGGCAGTAGCAGAGGGAGAGGAGCAGTAGGCAGAGGGAGAAGCAAGCTCCCCACTGAGCAGGGAGCCCAGTGCAGGACTCGATCCCAGGACCCTGGGAACATGACCTGAGCCAAAGGCAGACTTAGCCGACTGAGCCACCCAAGCATCCCCATATAGTGGGATCCTACATAGCAGTTAAAAAGAATAAACCACGTGTATACAGGTGATAATTTTGATATAAAACACACTCCAGGCAATGTTAAGGACATAAACAGGGATCTATGCCCAAGCATGGAGTAGGGGTCTAAAAGAATACCCAGCAACTTAGAGCTGTGCTTACCTGTGGAAAGGGTGCAAAAGAGGCAGGCCTAGACATAGAAACTCAATAGTTTTTAGCTCAATCTTTTCATGTCCTGATTTTTTTAGGTCGCATGCATGTATTGTGTGGATGATAATTTTTTTAATGTTCTCTGGAGACTTCTATCCCTCACTTCAACCAGAGAAGCTCTGCCTTTAACTTTTATCTGTTTTACTTGGTTATACAGAGTCTTATCAGGGAGAGGGGGAGGAGGGTGAAGGGTCCAATGATTTGTGTGAAAGCGTCCCCTCTGACTTTCTGCAGTATGACTCCTTATGGGACCCATGCCACCCCATGGCTCATGGGCATCATGAGGCCTTCCCCACCAGCCTAGAAGCCCATGAGGTCAGGGACCGTGCTTTGTGTCCCCCTACTGATACCTCATGGTGTCCTGTCTCATGCCTTCACTGGGAAGGGAGAGGGACCCAGCCCCAGGAAAATCCTGTGGTGGGGGTGGGGGGCTGTTTCCTCTTACCCACAGCCCCAGTGCTTGCCCCAGCTACAAGGAGGTTTAGAAAAACTGTCTGGTCCAAGCGCAGTGAGCCCAAGAGTTGTGGAGTCCACCCCTCTGACAAGAACAGCAATCCGGGATAAAGCCAAGCCCAGACAATAGAGGCTCACAAGCCTAGAGCTCCAGGGAGAATGGGTCAGCCACAGCATCAGAGCTGGCTAGTGAGCAGCTTTGGTCTGCTTACGCGGGGCCTGCTGGATTGGGGGAGAGGGGTGCAAGGAGGAGAAAGAGGATGGAGGCTCCATTGCCTTCTGGCATGGGCCCATAGGACCCAGCCTTGGACATAAGGGACATTCAGCAGCCATTGGGTGAAGTTGAGCTGAACTACCATCCGGTCAACATCTACAGCTAGATTGAGCCTCACCCAGAGAGCCGGCAGTCCTTGCTCTTGTTCTATCATTATGACAACAGCAACGCAGTGTCCAAGTTCCCTTGGACCAAGATTTCTGTCATTTCAGCCCCACTCCTGTCCGTCATACTCACCCTCTTCCCAACATCCGCCTTTTATCATGATTCGTGCCAGGGGCCGCCATGTTGCTGAAGGGGCAGCACAAGTGAGTGTGGACGTGGTCACCGTGTCAGCCTCCTCCCTTCCCCCACCTGCTCCATGTTTACCCACTGAGGTTTCAAGGCCTGCCACCAGCTGTGTTTTGTGAACACGCGCCTCAGAGACTTCCGGGTCTCTTGGGGGAGACCACTGTTCAACCACCTTAGAATATAGATCATTAAAATTGTGTACATGATGAAGGGTCACCAGGGAGCCCAAAGATGGTACTATAATTTGTATTTGCGCACTGAAATGGGTGGTGCAAGATATAGAAGGTGTAAAGAAGGTTAGCACAACTCCAGAATGTAATTGTTTTTTTTTTTAACTCAGGAAAAGTATTTCCTTTGCAACGTAGGGTTTATTGTAGGATGAAAAGTTTTCTCCCCACCTACTGGGACCACCAAGGAAGGAGGAAGGCAATCAGATGTCTGTGAGCGACCTCTGAAGGCAAATGTGTCAGGAACCCCGCCTTTTTTGGTGTTCCCATTCGTTTCCGTTTCCATGGCACATTTTAGCATCTCTGGCCCATTTGCTCATTGATCCTTTGAGTGAGAAGCTTATCAGTTGCCCCCTGATTTTTATTCGAGCCAATGGGTGGGTTAAAATACTCACTTGCATCTCTGCCCTGTGTGCTCCAGAATTTTCCAGATCCAACCTGATCGAGTCCCTCACCATTTTACTGATCATGAACGCGGGTCCCAGAGACAACAAATGATCTATCCGAGGTCACACAGCAGTGTTGGAGCACAGCTTCCCCTCTCTTTTGGTCCAGCGCTGGCCGTCATACCGCAGCACGACATCTGAAATGTGTTTCAAAACTTCCTATACCTTCCTTCCGCATTTCCTATATGTCGAAATTGGATTATGAGCAAAACCGTCACTCCCCAAACAATTTCCCTACCACCACTTCCTGGAATGTCCCAGCGCTGCTCAGTTTCAAGCACAGGCTAAAGATAATCCCAAATAATTTTTAATTAAAGATCATCATTTAAAATGCATAATTTTGTAAGTCTGACGGCGGCTAACTACATCAGGGATTTTGGTGACACAGGTCACAATTAAGTGTTTTCAGTGTTGAGCCAATTAAGGGTTAACAGGCTGCAAATACCTACTTTGCACATTTTTGCTTAATGAATTCGGAGTGGGAAACTATTCTCATTAGGTTAATTTGTCAACACCATCAAGTTATATCACCAGGATTTTTCTTGGAGCTCACAAATTTCTGTGCCTTTGTATCACGGAGCACACTCCTGCATTTGGTTACAGGCTGTGGGAGCACAACACTTTGTCATGAAAAGAAGGGACGTCAATAGAAGATTTCGGGGTGTTGGTCTTATTCTCACCTTCTAGACATAGGCATGTTTATGTTGTTTTATTGAGCTCTCTGGGGCTTTCTGTCTGTATTTCCCTAGTAGGTTGTCATGCCTGAGAGTAAAACACGCATCTGTGTACTGGTGGAGGGAAGGCTTCAGCCCCTAAGACGGGCGTGATGGCCGTTGGGAAAATACTCTCCTCCCTGAACTCGCTGACCTAGAGAAGGCTGTGGGTATTTCCCTCGGCAACTTGGAAAAACACCCAGTCCCTCCAAAGAGCTTCTTCTTCCTTCTGGTAAAAGTTGTCTATCATCTTGGCAGAAGAGAAAAACACTCTTTCTAAGGCTGTCTCCACACTAATTAGTGTTTGTAGCAGAGGAGCAGACAGTCCGTAGACACAAAGTATCATTCTCCACCCAGATCTGGGGGTACGTGACCTTGGTTGTGTCCCAAGCAAGGGCTGGTTCCAGTAGCAAAGGGAGAGAAAACAACTGGTGTGTCCAATCATGAGAGGCTGAGCGGTAAAGCCATGCAATGAATAGAACATAAAAGGGCCTTTAAAAATGATGCCGTGACTCAGAATTGTATTTATTGACACGGAAACCTGTCCCAGTGGGATGCTAATTGACAAAAACAGGTCACAAAGTGTAACTGTGTAAGTGATGACGAGATTTATTTTCAAACATGTATATGTGTTTATAAATGCTAAGAACAGTCTGGAAGAGCATACTCAAATCTGAAGGTAGGGCAGGCTCAGAGGTAATTTTTACTTTCTTCCTTGTTGTGTGTGTGTGTGTGTGTGTGTGTGTTGTCTGATTTTCTTCTGATAAGTATATATGGCTTTGGTGATGAGAACAAAGCTATTTTTATTTGGGAGGGGAGTGCGAGAGGGAGGGAATCCCAGTGGCCTGGGAGTCACCATAAGAAGAAGAATCCAGAAACACTAAGCTAAGACGCTAACCATGAAAAGAAGGGCCTGATTTTTTTTCATCTCCCAAGTTACTTTGACTGATGTCCTACTTACACAAAACACCACATTTGGGTGGGAGGGATGTGATCTGGGCTTGCATTTGGTTTTAATTTAAAAAGTAGCCTCCTCCAAATGTAGTCAGCACACAGCAAATGGGGAAAATGACATGAAGTTCAAAAGCTCTTTGACTGTTTTTCACTCCATTCATTCCACCAAGAGTGGAGTGAACACTCTCCACGGGGGAAGTTCCCTGCTTGGGATGGGGGTCACGGAGATGAATCAGACAGGCTCTGCCCCCAAGTAGGCCATACTCTCATCCAGGGATCACATGAGCATAAGGGGAGTTTCCATAAAGTTGTGGGAGGCCATCTCTGAGGGAGGTTAGCGTGGTTATCCAGGGTGCACAGGGGCTGGGACGCACTGGCCCGGAGGGCTTCCCAGAAGAGGAGTCCAAAGGAGAGACCTAAAAAGCCAAACCGGGCCAAGCAAAGTGTAGGGAAAAGGTGGCCCACTGTCCTCTCTCAAGGGTGGAAGATTGTGTCCATACTGTGCAGCTATGGGGCTGCTCTGTGCCAGGCAGGGGACGGCCACAGCGCCCTGTATTGCAATCATCCGTGCAGAGGGGCTATGATGGGGAGCTGAGTCTGTACTCAGATCTAAGACTTGCCCAGGAAATTGCCGTCTTGAACGAATCCCTGTTCTCAGTTGCTTTATCTCTGTGTGTGTCTCTCTCACAAAAGCAAAGGGCAGGAAAAAAAGAAAATCTGAATGTTCAGACTTTTCAGTCCAGATTCTGGGTAAACAGAAGGATGCTGTATGTGTGTGTCCAGTGACTATATGGGGCCTCGCCCGTCTTCCCAGGGCCCCATGGCTCCTAGAAGCTGCTCCTTGGAGATTTTGTTCACAGTTTAGAAAAGCAGCAGCTGGCAGCCAACTCTTCATCCAGACCCGCAAACCACCCCCACCCCCGAGTTATCAGCATCTGCATGAGAAACACGCCACCGTTCCCGGGGGGGGGGGTGACTCCTCGAAAAAAATAAGAGTCCCTAGGAGCCGTAATCACAATGATAATAACCGCTGTGATATTTTTTGAGCATGTGTTTGTACCATATGTTACTGACCTCATCTCATTTCATTCAATGCTCACATAAACCTGAGTTGGGTAACCCTCATGCCCATTGTACAGAAGAGGACATTAAAGGTTAAAAAGGTTGGCTCACCTAGCCAATGTCATACATGGCATCGAATCCTTCTAAGACCAAAGCCACAGTAATACCGCACACCCTGCCCGCCCCTGCAGGCAGCCTAGGCTCCCCACTGAGAAGTCTGGCCCTCCCGCTGAGCAGTGCCCAGCTGAAGTCCACTCTGTGCCCTGAAAACAAGGCCCCACCTGGTTACTGGGCTCCAGAAGCATCATGACCCACCTTCTGGAACGGAATGGAACAGAATGGCACAGTGCAACATGACATGGGAATAAGTTAGTTCAGTGCAATGCAAGCAGCAAGGTGTTTGCAGACACTTTATTTCCCTTGCACACCTGGGTGTGCATGGCCATGGACCATGGTCAACAGGTGGTCTTCATGCCCCAGCCCAGCCTTCGCTCGCCAGCCCCATATTCTGACATAAGATGCACCCCCGGGAAGAAAAGGCACCCTCTCCAGGGTGCATCAGGCTGCCCTCCTTAGTTCCGGGTTGGGTGCCAACCGGGCTGTGTCTACCCAGAGGACGCACCCTCTCCCTTGTACTCCCAAGGTGCCACGTGGGCTATTGGTGTCTGTGTGGGCACGAGCGGCTTCCTGTCCTTCCTTGCTTTGCTCTGGGCCCAGCAAGCTGACCCTTTCCAACATATCTCCTTGGCCTTTTTGCTTATTGAGTTGGGCCCGTGGGTAGCCCTGTCTGAGATCATAGGCTGGAGCAGCGAGAGGCTGGGTGTTTCCTCCCTCTCTCTGCTGGCTGTGCACACTGCCGCCAATAAGGGCTACAATTCCCAGGGCTCCAGCTTCTGCCAGGATCGGCGCCGGCTGAGCTCTCGTAACACTATTCCTCATCCTGCCCCATTGGACCTGGGGGTGGTAACAGCTTCCACTGTTGCTAGCGTCCGCGTGCCTCAACGCCCAATGTTTGCTTTCAGAACCCAGCCAAGCCTCTGCAAACAGCCCCTCACTAACGCCTCTTGATCTCGACCATTTGGAAGAATTCTTTTTCCTGCTGGGCGCCTGACTACGGCTGACCCATTCTGTGTGTGTGTGTGTGTGTGTGTGTGTGTGTGTGTGTGTGTGTACCGGGTCACGATGTAGAATATATTTCTCACTGTGGGTTATAAAAATGGAAGAACCACCAGCCTAGGGGAATTCTAATGCAAAACAGCTTGGGGGACGCAGGCCAACCAGCGCTGGGGAAGGTTTTGGAGGGGAGGCCAGGCACAAAGGGCTTGGTGTAAAGGAGCACGGGCTGGGAGTCAGGACTGGTGGGGCTTCCTCTGCCTCCGTTTCCTTGGCCAAGGTGTGAGCACTGAACTACAGGATCTGTGGGCTCCAGCCGGCATCAACAGCCTCGGATTCTGTTCCGGAAACTGATGAATTTGTACATTCCAAGACCCGCATCTAGGGATGTCAGACATATTTTTCATCGAAGAAATTACCAAAGCGGCACCTCTGGCTTGCGTGCAGGAATTCACGGTCCCTCCCCGGGGGCTCCCTCCGAGGACCCCATTCTTTCACACCACAGCGGGCCCTCGGCTTTTGTGCCGAAACCACACGACATCATGTGTGTGCCCTCAAATTCCCCAATTGTGAGTCATTGTCTTCCCCTGAATATTTTTATACCTAACTCATGATCCAGCTGCCTTGCCAAAATTGTGAGCAGAGCAATCCACGGCCACCCCTCACAGAGGGAGACAGGCCTAGAGGCCACGGGCAAATCCTGCAGACTCTTGACGAGGTCCCAGGTCCAAGGCCCAGGACCGCAGAGCAAAGGCTCCGGGGGAAGAGGAGGCCCTGCCCCAGCTCATGGCCACTGTGGGTGGATCCAGGGCCCAGAAGATGCGGGCAAGCTCTGTAGGATTTCCCCCAGGAGACTCGGGATTTCCCAGCCACAGTGACCAGTGCAGCTTCCCATCCATACCAGAGCACGCTGCCGCCGAACCAGCACTTGGCTCCCCAGATTTGCAAGTCGGAGCCTGTGGCTATGACAGATAGAAAACTGTTCCTCAGGGAGGAGGGGTCTGGGCTAGGCCAGGATCGCAGTACTCTGCAGAGGGTTCCCAGGCTGGACCCAGACTCCAAAATGCCCTTGGGCCTCCAGAGGACCCGAACTGACAGTTCGTGAACCCCTCCGTTCGCCGTGCTCCCATCCATAGAGGCAGGATGATGGTGCCTCCTGCAGAGCTGTACCGTGAATCCGGTAAACCATTGTGTACACAGTCTTCAGCACCTAAGAGTTAGTCCCTAACTGTTTGTGTTTAAACATGGAGGTGTAAGGGTGACCACCCGTGATCAAATCTCAGCGCGGCCATTTACAAGCCCTGTGCCTTGGGCAAGTTACTACATCTTACCTCGCCTCCATTTTCTCATCGGTAAAATGGGGGAAATAATGGTACGTACCTCCCAGTGTGGACCTGCAGGATAAATCAATTCAATGAGATAAATGGGAAGAGAAAACGTGTCGTCAAACAATCTCATACATGTAGCTTTTTTTAGGGAGAGGGAGAGAGTGTGTGTGCTTGCACAAGCAAGGGAGAGGACTGGGGCAAGAGCGAAGGGAGAGGGAGAGAGAGAATCTCAAGCAGGCTTCACACCCAGAGTGGACCCTCACGGGGACTCCATCTCTGGACCCTCAGATCACCTGAGTCAAAACCAAGAGTCGCACGCTTAACCGACTGAGCCACCCAAGCACCCTACATTTTAACACTTTTAAATTCTCATTTAGGAATAATTTCAGACTTACAAAATTTGTGAAAGCAGTACAAAGAATTTCCATACGCCCTTCACCCGGCTGTCCCAAATGTTAACCTTTTGCCAACTTCTTCTCATTCTCGCTCTCATTTCCCCTCTCCTGTATACAAGCTTATGTGCGTAAAAATCTCATTTTTTGTTCCGAAACTTCTGAGAGTCAAGTGGAGGCCTAATGGTCTTTCATCTCTAAATATTTTTGCGTTAATTTTCTTTTAAAAAAGCGGGAGGGGGGATTTGCCTACCTCGTCGCAGTGCAACTATCCCGACAGAACACCGATACCGATAAAACAGCATGGCCTACTCCGCAGACTTTTCTCCTATGTCAGCTACTGTCCCCTTACTGTCCTTTTCCCGGTCCAGAATCTAATCCAAAACAACACGCTCCATTTCCCTGTCATGTCTCTTCAGTCTCCTTGAATCTGGAGTCATCTTTAGTTTTTTGGTTGTTTGTTTGTTTTTTAAAGATTTTATTTATTTATTTGACATAGAGAGAAAGAGAGAGATCACAAGCAGGCAGAGAGGCAGGCAGAGAGAGAGGAGGAAGCAGGCTCCCCACTGAGCAGAGAGCCCCATGCGGGGCTCGATCCCAGGACCCTGGGATCATTACCTGAGCCGAAAGCAGAGGCTTAACCCACTGAGCCACCCAGGCACCCCCCATCCTTAGTTTTTAACCTTTCACAGTCTTGCCCATGTTGCAGAGAAAAAGCGGTCATTTGGTGGCCATGTCTTTCAGCGTGAGCGTGTCCAACATTTTCACAATCGGGTCCAGGTGATACATATTCTTCAGGAATACGATGGTGAGAGCGTCACGAGCGTCAGAGCATCACGTCGGGAAGGACACGGCGTTGCTCTGTCCCAGCCCATCTGGCGTCTCTAGTGTCAGCCAGCTTTCTCCGCTCTAGAGCAACCACTCTCCCGTCTGGGATTACTGATTATCTTGGGGAGAGAGACGCTGAAACCACGTAAATGCCCTGCATCTCATCATCATTTCAACCAGTGCTTTGAGCATCCATTCACGAGCCTTGTCCAAAACAAACATGACTGGAGCTGATGCCAAATTTTAATTTTCCGTTCCGGCATCCTTTCTACATCTCTTCTTTGAAAGCCATTGTAAGGAAAAGCTTCTCCCCACTGAGCATGTTTATTCATTTATTTGTTTATTCATCTTTTATATTGCGAGTATGAATTCATAGATTCTTACTTTGTGCCCTCTGAGCTCCTGACTTGTTGAGATCAGCACAAGCGTTGATAGGGGCTGACCCAGATTAGAGTCCAAGATCTGCAGCCGTGCAAGGGCCCTTCCTTTCACCGTTAAAAGTGCCTTGTGCTCATTACAGGGTGCTATCTCGAAGCACTAGCATACTTCAGGCGCGTGCAGAGCAATTTACTCATATTCTCATTTCCTTCTCACCAGCACCCGATGAGGCGAGTCCCATCACTTTAGATAGGGAATCTGATGCTTGGGAGACCTTAATAAGCCAAAATCCACAGCAAGTGGAAGAATCAGGATGGGAACACAATCTGCCTCCTGAGTCCTGGCTCTTAACCACTTTCATGTGGAAACTGCAAAACAAGGAGCCAAGAGATGGTTTTGTCTTGGCCCAACTCCCCAGCCTGGCAGGAGCCCCAGATGCCTCCCTCTCGCCCTCAACCTCAAGGACCTCCTGGTCCGGGATATAGGCGCCTCTCGGTTCTCCAAGACCTCCGGGGGTGTCCCTGGCTTTCTAGAATGTCACGGTTCAGGTCTTCCCACAAGCCCTCTCCCCAGACACACGGGGGAAATAAAGGGAGAGTGTGAATGTCACTCATCTGGGGTCTCCCAGCGTAGCCAAGGGGTCCAGGGACCGTGTCAGAACTAAAGCAAAGAGCAGAGGCAGCATGTCTGCTTGATGGGAGGCCACGACATTGAACGAGGAACCGCTGCTGGTTGCCCTCAGTCCCAGCTTTCTGGATCCGGCCTAGATCACTGCCCATGAAAGCTTGTCCATGGCTTTGAGCTGCCCACACTCCACTTCCTCCCAGCCCCAGGCTCAAGGCACAGCGTGGACTTTGCTTCTAGCCAATCTGACCACTGGGTACCAGTTTAACCTAAATTAGGACTCAGTGGCTTTCCGTTCTCTTGTGGCAAAATCGGCACAACAGATTTGTGGGTTGGTCCATTTCAAGTGCACGGTTCAATGCGTTTAGTACATTCACAGACTCGTGTGACCATCACCACCATCCGTCTCCGGAACTTCTCCATCACCCTAGACTGAAACTCAGCATCCGCTAAATACTCACTCCCTCCTCCCCGCCCCACCCCCGTCCCCTGTAACCTCTGTTCTACTTTCTGTCTCTGTGCCTTTGACTCTTCTACATTATCTAATATAAGTGGAATCCTACATTATTTGTCATTTTGCATCTGGCTTATTTCACTTACCATGATGCCTTCGAGGCCCCTGTGTAAGGTAGCCTGCACCAGAATTTCATTTCTTTCTAAGGTGAATAATATTCTAGTGGATGGACATACCACATTCAGTCTATCCACTTATCCATGGATGGACATTTGGGTTGCTTTGGAGGCTTTTCGTCTTTTAGGGGTATAGGCCCAGAAGTGGAATTGCTGGACCATATGGTAATTCCATGCTTAATATTTGAGGAACTGCCATATTATTTTCTGAGGACCAAATGGCTTTTACATACCAGTGTCCATACACACTCCCCCACCCCCACCCCCACTACTCCCTGTTTTATTTCAGACTTCGGAATCATTGCCTGGATAACGATAATGAGCTTCAGCTTCCATCTCTCAGGGGATTGAGAGAGCCACTGAGAACCCTATTCCTCCAGAAAGCCCTCTAACGAAGGATCCCGAACACCCCGCATTTTACAGAATGGAACTCAGTGATGTCTGGTAGTGACTTCCACTGTGCGCAGGGAAACACCCTTCAGCGGAACCAGGATGCAGACGCAAGTGGCAGTCCACCTCGGCACACCCAGAAGGGACGACGGGTGGGAAAGCACCCAGAGAGCCAGATCCGCAGAAATATGTCTGCTCTGCCCCTCTGTCTAATTATGAGCCAGTGTCTCCACACCCCCTGGGGACTGGGGACTTGTTTGTTGGAGCTGACATATCTATTATTACAATTCAGGTAGTTAGGAGAATCATTTGCCGCCTTCATTAACAAGTATCACCTTATGGATTACTAAACAGCGGCTCTGCTTTAGCTAATGAGCCCCAATAGTGTAATACTTTACATATTTTATAGTGAGACAATTACGCAATGTCTTGCTTTTATAGCAGACCTTAAAATAAATCACTGGGGATTCAAAGAGGACGCAGAGGTAATGGTACCCATTGTACGCTTGTGGTTAGAATCGGAGAAGATGCATTCTCCTTCACCCAGACTCTCACGGTGCACAGGCACGTACTTGACCCACAGCAAAAGAACAGATCTGCAGAGCTCTCCTGACCGATTTCCCAGCTTCCTCACTACGGAATACTGAGGTTCTCTAAGACAAAGGAGGCAGAGAAGGAAAAGAGAGGAGAGAAAAGAGCTGGGTTTTGTCTGTATAGGAAGGAAGGGATGAAAAATGCTAGTATGTCCTGAATGTGCACTTGTGCTAGGCATTCATATCCACCCCTCATTTATTTCACTTTCACGAAGCCCCGGAAGGTATTGGTGAAGAAACAGACGTAGAGAGATTGTTGCTTGCTCGAGGCCACGCAGCGTATAAGCTAGGTCTACACGGATTGAAAGATTTGATGCCGCCAGGACTCTGTGTCAAGAATGCCCATCACCACTGCTTACCTGTCACTTCTTTAAATGTGTCTGCCTCCCCAGGAGCATACGTGGGACCTCCATAGTATGCTTTTCTCTTGCATTGTCCTTACCTGGACGTCCTTTCTGTGCCCAGATGTCTCTTTGGCAAGACCTCTCTACCCAGACCAGGACTCCCCTTCGGTCCCCCTGGCACCACTAACCAAACAGAAAGACACGAATGACTGACAGTGCATTCATGAGTGTAGCTGCAGATTAAACAAGGCCACCTCTACCTTGAAAGACTCTGAGCAAAGAATGGGAAAATTCCAGACTCGGTCCTACATCCATTTAAAGGAAGACTTTAGCATTCAGAGGTTTGCCCATAAACCAGCACACTACCATCTAGACCTCAAGTCTATTGCTCCGCATTTCCCCTGCAAGCACAACACACTTCTTAGGGCTGCAGGATGGACACATATGGGTGAGCCTCTGAGCAGGCCCACGGCCACCTGTAAGCCAACGGGCAGCAGGTGCACAAATGGATTCAAAATTCATGAAGGACAGGACTTCCCTCCCTGGGCAAAGGCAGTTCCTTTTCTTGCCTTCAAAGCATGAGTCTCCAGCCACTCATGATGTCTCATGGCTACTTCCCTGAGCAGGGACATCATCCCCAAGGCTGGTCCTAGTCCTGTTTACTCTAATGGTTCTCTAGGGGCTATGGCCAGCCTTCCACTACCATAGGCTGCCTGCTTAGAGAGAGATGCTTACTGTGGATGAGGCCAATGAGGAGAGACTTCCCATGCCATGTGTTAGATAGATAGACAGATAGATATTGGTATGTATGTATTTGATCTGCCATACAGTGGAATACTTATGTAGCTAGAAACAAACAAGAAGGGATGCCTGGGTGACTCAGTCATTGTTTGCCTTTGGCTCAGGTCATGATCCCAGGGTCCTGGGATTGAGTCCTGCATCAGGCTCCTTGCTGGGCTGGAAGACTGCTTCTCCCTCTCCCACTCCCCTGCTTGTGTTCCCTCTCTCGCTGTGTCTCTTTCTGTCAAATAAATAAAATCTTAAAAAAAAAAAAGAAGAGAAACAAACAAGGAAATAAGCAAGGTGTCTCTGACCAGGAATAGAAAGATCTCTGAGATATATTCCAAAGAAGAAAAAAAAATGACAGACAATTACCTTTTGTATTAAAGAAGGGGAAAAGAAGAATTGGTATTCTCATCTGTTGTATCCATGCCTTAATCTCTGAATAATACATAAGCCATCAAGAGAAGTGGTTGCCTCTTCTTATAGGTACCTTCTACAGGGAGGGTTGAGCAACCAAGGGACACCTATGAAAATGGCCCATATCTGGAACACTGGAAACGCCAAATTCTGCAGAGCACGTGGGGCACCAGGACTTCTCCTTCCCTGCTGGTGGGAATGCAAATGGCGCAGCCACCTCGGAAGAAGTTTGGTGGTTTCTTACAAAACTAAACAGACTCTTACCAGACAATCCAGCCATTGTGCTCCTTTGTATTTACCCAAACGAAATGAAAACTTATGTCTACACAAAGACCGGAACATGGATATTTATAGTAGTTTTATCCAGAACTGCCAAAAACTGAAAGCAACCAGTAGGTTCTTAAGTGACTAAGTGGATACATAACTGTGGTACCTCCAGACAGTGGAGTATTTTTTCAGTTCTAAAAAGAAATGAGCTATTGAACCATGAAAATCCATGGAGGAACTTAAATACACATTACTAAGAAAAGGAAGCCAATCCAAAAAGGCTACATACTGTGCCATTCCAACTAAACGACATTCTAGAAAAGACAAAACTATGAAAACAGTAAGGAAATCAGTGGTTGCAAGGGATTGGGGGGAGAAAAAGTCAAGCAGGCAGAAAATAGAGGATTTTCAGGGCAGTGAAACTACTCTATATGATACCGTACTGGTGGGTAGAGGACATTACGCATTTGTCCAAACCCACAGAACACACGACACCAAAAGTAAATCCTATTATAAACTCTATATGGGTGATGCAGATGTGTCAGTGTTGGTCCACCAATTGTAGTAAATATGCCAGTCTGGTGGGGGGTGTTGACCATGGGAGAGGGTGTGCCCATGTGGGAGCATGAGGTAAATGGGAAACCTCTGTATCTTTCACTCAATTTTGCTGTGAACTTAAAGCTATCCTAAAAAATAAAGTCTGTTTTTTAAAAAAGAAAAAGCAGACTCAAGGATCTCCACATCTCCGCAGGCTGGGACCATTTGACCCCATGATCATACTGGGTTCACTGTGTTAGAGCTCACAAATCACTTATGCTCAAAATAAGAATCGCAAACCTGGAAGCCAAACGCTGTGTTCCGTAGGTTCTTCTTAATGAGAACATAACACTGATGATGCATTTCAAAATAATTCTACCAGAAGTGTATTTTAAGAGTTGCGGCTGGGACAAAACCAGTTACCTGGAAAGTTCTCTATGTGGGACAAGAGAGTACTAGGTAGTGTTTACTACTACACTCCTGACAAGGAATTCGGCATTAACCCACTGCTAGCTAAGGGGGTGAACATTCTCCAGTGACGACACTTGCTTGAATGTGCTTAGGTTCTGTCATATCCTGGGGGGTTCTGCTCTGATGTCATCCACTTACGTTCACACCAAAAAAGAGAGTTCTTTGAAGGGGGGGGAAGCTCCAAAGAGGCAAGACCCCAGAAAAGAAAGGTGAAGGACATCCTTGCATAGAAATGGGTGAAGCCAAAATTCCACCAGACACTAAAAATGAAGTTGGTCCACACACATCTCTGCAGACACACATGTGGATGTTCGTGAATGGCATGGGCATGACAAAGAACTGAGCACAACTTCTGGAAGGAACTGGGATTCCTTGCTACAGAAGTGAGCACTGACCAGTACGTTCTAGGCCAAAAGAAATCAGGCAGTGAGGAGAAATCGGAGATGAAGATAATATCAATAACTACCATTTCCTGAGGTCCTGCCATGTGCCAGGCACTGCCCTAGACACCAGAGATTTAGTGGTGAATGAGACAAGAAAGGCCCTGTTTCTGCCCAGCTTATCCTAAAGTTGGAGACAGAAAACGCATTATTGAGTTTAAATAAATAAACTCAAGAATGACATGTGCTATTAAAAGCATGACATGGAATGATGAGAGAGGGAGGTTGGAGTGGCCTTTGGAGCAGGCACTAGGGAAGGCCTCTCTGATGAGACCAAACCCAAAGGCAGGACTCCCTATGAGGGAGCAGTCAATCATGTTGAGATCTGAGAACACATCATTCCAGAGTATAACGCAAGTAAGAAGACTAAGACAAGAACAAGCTTATGAGTGTGAATAATAGAAAGACCGCTGAGGGTGGAGTGAGGTCATTAGGGGAAGGGTGGTAGAAGATGAGGTCAGAGGGAACAGCCAGGGTGCCATCATGGGAAGTCTTGAAGGCTCTAGTAAGAAGCCTGATTTTTGTCTAAGTGTGATAAACTTTAAGCCACTGCAAGGTTTTAATCAGGAGAGGGAGCTCACTGATGCATCTCACTGTATGATGGCAGGAGCAGAACCAGAGTACCAGAAAAGAGATTATTTTAGAAGTCAAGGAGCAATGATGATGACCCAGACTAGGGAGGAAGCAATGGGGATGAAAAGAGTCAAATTTGAAATATATTGTTAGGGCAGATATTTTCAAGTTCTTGCTAATGGATTGAATATGGAGGATAAAGGGGAAAAAGAGTCAAGAAAGACTCAGCATCACTTTTTTATGTCCCCTATTTCTAGCATCCTGCATTTGCCCGTAGTGGGAACTATTTACTAGTTGGCTGCTTGGTTGTCTAACTGTAGGTTGGTTGGCTGGTTGGTTATTTGGATGGCTGATTGATTGGATAGTTGGTTGATGTGAGGGAGGGTGGGAGAGAGGGATGGAGGGATGGGTGCGTGGTTAATACGTAGGTGGATAAATGGATAGGTTGAGCAAGTGGTAAAATAGTTAGGTAGATGAGTAGATGAATGAATAGTTTATCATTGGATGGATAGGTAGTAAAGAGGCTGATTTGTTCCCTAATAAGCTTCATGTATTTCCTGCTCACTGCACAACCTCTCCTTCCAGTGTCCTTTGCATTCACCCAGCTCCCTTGAGCCTAATTCCCTGCCTTGACCAATACCCAGTGCTTGCCATTTTACCCTCAAGCTTGCTATTCCTCCCATAGCTCTGCGTGCTCAGGATCTTCCAGAGCTACTGAGGGACACATGCTGGGCTCCATGTCCTGGAAGGTTTTTCAGTGCAGTGGCCAGATACACATGGTGGGCCGGCCATAGACTCAATCAGAGGCCAGCTTTGCCTTTTTGTGGCCATGTGACCTGGGGCAGGTCACTCTACCTCAGTCCACTTTGGTAAATAGAGCTCAGAACACCTGGTCCACCTACTCCCAGGATCATGAGAATCACATGAAAAACTCCGTAGGCGAGTGTTCCACAGATGCCAGGACCTATTCTCATTAGCCCGCTGCCCCAGTTAAGGAGCAAGTGTTTCCTGTCTGGAACAGGCATCCCCCCTTTTGTTGTCTTCACCTGCTGCTGCTCAAAGTTGGCCTAACTTGGACCTGCAGCTCGGACCTCTGCCCTCATAGTAATCCATGTTTCCTGGACTCACTCTTCTTTGCCTCAGATCCCCTGATCTCCACTCAGGGAACCATCTTGATTGCACTTTAGACAAAGGTCCTGCAATGCCCATCTGTGCTCTGGTTCTGCATTTGAAAAGTAAAACGTGTCTCCTACTCCAAGATCTCAAGGCCAACCCATAGCACCACACTGAAACACAGCAAGGGCTCAGAAAGCATATATCCATGAACAACACCACACTGGTTTTCCAAACCATATTTTGCCTGGGTGTATCAGTTAGCTTTTGATGCATAACAAACTACCCCCAATTTTGTGGTTTCAATCAACAAACATGTACAAGTTCTCATGGTTCTGGGATTGGCTGGCAGTTCCTCTGGTCCGGGGGCCTCCGCTGGGGCCAGTAGGCTAGGATAGCCTCATTCATATATTTGAGACTTCTAAGATGACTGGGTTCTCTCTCTACCTGGTCCTTTATCCTTAAAAAGGCTAACCTCAATTTTCCATGAAATGGCAGTGAGTTCCCTACAGCAAGAAGATGCAAGCCCAAGGCACGTGCACTTTTTACGACTCTGCTTATATCACATTTGCTAATGCTTACTGGCCAAAGCGAGTCATACAGCTAAGCCCAGAGTCATTCTGGGAAGGAACCACACAACAGCATCATCACAGGAGGCATTCGATGTAGTAGAGCCCATCACTCTGACAACCTGCCATATTAGGGAACTCAAAACAAGTTTGATGGAGCCCACATTCTAAAAACTCTTCTGGGAAGCAGAGCATTGAAGCCCACCAGGGGAGCCAGAGAGAACATGAAGCAGCTAAGTGAGAGCTGTTGGGAGTACTGGGAATTCTGAGAAAGGATTCTAGAACGTCTTATTAAGGTGACACTTCCCACACACACAGCCAGCTTTCAGCCTCTG